>NW_023269690.1:0-83773 GCF_004353265.1 Vitis riparia | reverse complement strand
TCATGTCATCCATAGCCTTGAGTTGTTCATACTAATCTAGAGCCCTCAGCGCATGACCTAAAGTTGTTCATGTCAATCTTAGCTTTGAGTTGTTCATAGCATATGGAGCATTAAGCTCATGACTTGTAATCATTCGTGTCAATCACAACCTAAAGCTGCTCATTGCCTCTAGAACCTTCAGCTCACAACCTGAAGTCATTCATGTCAACCACAACTCTAACCTGCTCATAGCATCTAGAACCTTGAGCTTATAACCCAAATTTATTCAAGTCAACAATAAGTCTAAATTCATGTCATCCACAATCCTAAGTTGTTCACAACATAAAGAGCCTTGACATCACGAGCTAGAGTTGTTCATTTCAACCAAAGCGATTAATTGCTCATAGCATCTAATGCGCTTAGCTCATGACCCGTAGTTGTTCATGTTAACCACACTCTAGAGCTATTCATACCTTCTAGAGACCTGAGCTCATGACCTGGAGTCATTCATGTCAACCCCAAATCTAAATTGTTCATATCATCTGGAGCCTTGAGCTCACGAGCTGGATTCGTTCATGTGAACCATAACCAAGAGTTGTTCATAACATCTTGAACTATGAGCTTGATTACTACTAAAAAAGTGTTATTTTATAGCTTGTAATTAACTCTTTTAACACTTTTAAGTAGTAGTTATTACCTTTTAACTCAATTGGCATGTTAAGGACCCTTGCAATCGTTTCTAATAAAATTATGTTAAGTTTTGATGTTTTTGATAGCTTTTTGATCACCAAAGCAATCCAAGATTAAGGAAAGTTCTATAGAATCCATGGAAAAGAAAATGGAAGCTCATTTACATGAAGAATCCAAGCTTTGAAGCTTTATAGTCCTTTTCCAAAAGCAAATCAAGAATGCAAGGAGAAGAAACAAAGAAAGAAATCTAACATGAAGAAAGTCAAGAGGACAACAACTGTTGAACACATTTAGAGAACTTCTTGGAATCCATTTCATATATACTATATATTTTTTCGAAGCTCCAGAAATCAGGAGTCTAACGCTTCAAATGATGCGCAAATCAGAGCTGAATTGAAGAAGTTATGGCCATTGGAAGCAAATCGCACCAAGCTAAAGGCCAATTTTGTAGCTTTGAAGGCCAATTTCACAGCTGCGAAATCAACCTTTTTGTGCAAAATGGAGACTTTCAGCTTGCGAAATCTTGTAGCCCATGTTGCATGCTACGAAATCCACCTAAGTGCTTCCAGATATTTGTGACTGACTCCTTTAGATTTTTTCTTCAGATATTTGTTGTTTAAATCCCCATTTTCTCCTTGTAATCCACTAATCATAAGATTCTTTAGTTAGTAAGTAAGAACAAAGGGTGAATAACCTCTTATATATAGTTTGCAATTTTCTTTACACAGACACCCCAGGAGCTTGTTTTCAGAGACAACTTTTTGTATAGTTTTGAAGGAAGTAATACACAGAGCTTTGTTGTGCCTTACCTACTCATTTTGATTGTATTTTTCTTACTAGCTAAACAAGCTTTGAGGATGTTTCCTCAAAGAATGAGTGGCTAGGCTTTTTGTCTCTTGGAGTTAAGGAAGCTGGGTAAGGTGCCGAATGCAAAAAATGGGAAATTTTGTGTTTCAACTTTTAATGAAGAGAAAGTGTGATTCGTTAATGGTTTCTATGTTTTTAGTTAACTTAAAACACCTTTAAATCACCTAGGCTAATACTTGGTAAGGCAAGTGGTCTCCGTCCATTGAGATACACTAGTTTATCTCTTGCGAGCCTTTGGTGGGTGGTTCAAAGGTAGGATTTTCTAGAATAGCCAACACTTGGTAAGCTTTTGGACTCTAAGGAGACATCAATTAGTTATCTCTTGCGAGCTTTTGAAGGGTAATCTAAGGTTAAGGATCACCTTGAATGGCAAATGCTAGGTGAGAGGCACAAGCCATTGCAAGATGAATTAGTGAGAGGGATTTAGTGTTTGAATCCATAAAAAGGAAGCATTTATACCACATTGATTAGAGAAATAACTATATGTTAAATCTCCATTGCGAGGAAACAATTCAAGTGACCGGAACTCTATTTTTTGTATGAGAAGCCTAACCCCAGTGATCTAAAAACTCCAAGAAACACTTTTCTTTATTAGTAATTCCAGTTAGTATTTTTGGTTAGCTTAAAACCAATCATTTTTCAACCAAAGATTATGTTTTCTTTTAAATCTAACCTTGAAATGAAAAACCACCAATTCAACTTTGAATTAATATTAGTAGTAAGTTGAAAACCCTTCCCAGTGAACGATCTTAGAGCCACTATGCTATGCTAGCTAAGGCTATCCTAGTACATGGTGATATAGGTTATAAATTTTGTTGATTACTCCCGTCTAAGGACCCAAATCAAGGTACACCAGTTGATTGAGCACCAATCAATAGGACATACACCAGCTAAGCATAAAATCAAATGGCGTCGTTTCCGGGGAAGGTGCCAACTTCAAAGTGATATTATATTTTTAGAGTACTTGTGATTTTCATCACAAGTTTGGTGATTTTCTTTCATTTCACTAACTCTTTTAATTGTTTCTTCTACTAGTTGATTGAGCACCAATCAATAGGACATACACCAGCTAGGCATGAAATCAAATGGCGTCGTTGCCGGGGAAGGTGCCAACTTCAAAGTGATATTATATTTTCAGAGTACTTGTGATTTTCATCACAAGTTTGGTGATTTTCTTTCATTTCACCAACTCTTTTAATTTTTTCTTCTACTAGTTGATTGAGCACCAATCAATAGGACATACACCAGCTAGGCATGAAATCAAATGGCGTCGTTGCCGGGGAAGGTGCCAACTTCAAAGTGATATTATATTTTCAGAGTACTTGTGATTTTCATCACAAGTTTAGTTATTTTCTTTCATTTCACTGACTCTTTTAATTGTTTCTTCTACTTGTTCATATTTTAACTTATTTTTTAATTTAGTTTTAGTTAATCTTAGTCTTTTTTGTAGTTTTGTCTTCTTTTGTTTTCTTTTGTTCCTTTGTTTTTGTTACAGCTGATACTAGTTGTGTATGCCAAATTGGATACGAGATAATGGAGGAAGGCTTATGAAACTTGAAACACCTCATAACAAGGAGTTGGGATTGAGCTTGAACATCATGGAAGCTACATCTAAAGATTAGCATAGTCACCATGGTCACCAAGACAATCCCAATGCATTAAGATGAATGAGGGACCGCATGCATCCACCTCGTATGAGTGCACCATCATGTATAATGCCCCCTATAGAGTAGCTAGTAATTAGACCGCATATTGTTCCACTTCTACCTACTTTCCATGGGAAGGAAAGTGAGAATCCCTATGCACATATCAAGGAATTTGAAGATGTTTGTAATACATTCCAAGGAGGAGGAGCTTCGATCGACTTGATGAGGCTAAAGCTATTTTCCTTTTACTTTGAAGGATAAGGCCAAGATTTGGCTTAATTCTTTAAGGCCAAGGAGTATCCAAACTTGGACTGATTTGCAAGTTGAATTCCTCAAGAAATTTTTCCCTACTCATAGAACAAATGGCTTGAAAAGGCAAATTTCAAACTTCTTAGCCAAAAAGAATGAGAAATTCTATGAGTGTTGGGAGAGATACATGGAAGCCATCAATGCTTGTCCTCATCATGGTTTTGATACATGGCTATTAGTGAGTTACTTTTATGATGGGATGTCTTCCTCAATGAAGCAACTCCTCGAGACTATGTGTGGAGGAGATTTCATGAGTAAGAATCTAGAGGAAGCCATGGACTTTTTGAGTTATGTGGTTGAAGTTTCAAGGGGATGGGATGAACCGAACAAAGGAGAAGTGGGGAAGACAAAGTCTCCACCGAATGCCTTTAATACTAGAGCTGGGATGTATACCTTGAATGAAGATATTGATATGAAAGCAAAGGTTGCAGCTATGATAAGAAGATTGGAGGATCTATAACTGAAAAAGATATATGAAGTACAAGCTATTGCTGAGACACCAATGCAAGTCAAGCCATGTCCTATTTGTCAATCTTATGAGCACTTGGTGGACGAGTGCCCTATAATTCCAGCTACTAGGGAAATGTTTGGAGATCAAGCAAATGTCATTGGACAATTCAAGCCCAACAACAATGCTTCATATGGAAATACTTACAACTCAAATTGGAGGAACCATCCAAATTTTTCCTAGAAGCCAAGAGCACCTCAGTATACACAGCTAGCTCAACCATCTCAACAAGCTTCAAATCTTGAGCAAGCAATAGTGAATCTAAGGTCGTGGAAGATTTTGTTGGAGATCAAAAGTCCATCAATGCTCAACTCAGTCAAAGAATTGACAGTGTAGAGAATACATTGAAGAAAATGGTGGATGGAATGCAAAATGACTTATCTCAGAAGATAGATAATCTCCAATACTCAATCTCAAGGCTCACTAACCTTAATACAGTGCAAGAGAAGGGGAGATTTCCTTCTCAACCTCACCAAAACCCTAAGGGTATCCTTGAAGTGGAAAATCATGAAGGAGAGTCTTCACAAGTGAGAGATGTCAAAGCCTTTATCACTCTAAGGAGTGGTAAAAAGGTTGAGCTGCCAACACCCAAGCCACATGTTAAGAGAAAAGAAGAAGAAGAAGAGACAGATAAGAGAAAGGAAATCAAAGAAAAAAAGAAAGATATTAGTGAAGGGAAAGAGGACTATGATTCAACAGTGAATGCAAATCCAGATAAAGTACTTATCAAGGGAGATGTGATGAAGAAACACACACCTCCACCTTTTCCTCAAGCTTTGCATGGGAAAAAGGGAATAAAAAATGCATAAAAAATTCTTAAAGTATTGAGACAGGTGAAGGTCAACATCCCATTGCTAGATATGATTAAACAAGTTCCAACTTATGCAACATTCCTAAAGGACTTGTGTACTATCAAAAGAGGGTTGAATGTGAATAAGAATGCCTTCTTGACTGAGCAAGTGAGTGCTATCATACAATGCAAGTCTCCTTTGAAGTACAAAGATCCGGGTTGCCCTACCATCTCAGTCATGATTGGAAGAATTATAGTGGAGAAAGCTTTGTTAGACTTGGGAGCAAGTGTGAATTTGCTACCATACTCTGTCTACAAACAATTGGGACTTAGTGAATTGAAGCCAACATCAATCACTCTATCTCTAGCAGATAGATCAGTGAAAATTCCAAGGGGGATAATTGAAGATGTCTTAGTTCAAGTTGATAATTTCTACTATCCAGTAGACTTTGTTGTTCTTGACACAGACCCAATTGTCAAGGAAACTAATTATGTTCCTATCATCCTTGGAAGGCCATTCCTTGCTGCATCAAATGCAATCATAAATTGTAAGAATGGACTCATGCAACTCACATTTGGCAACATGACATTGGAGCTCAATATCTTCTATATGTCCAAAAGGCTAATCACTCCAGAAGAAGAAGAAGAAGGTCCAGAAGAGTTGTGCATTATTGACACTTTAGTGGAGAAGCATTGTAATCAGAAAATGCAAGAAAAGTTGAATGAAAGTCTTAGGGATCTTGAAGAAGGGTTGCCTGAACCCTCAGATGTGCTTGTTGCTCTACAAAGTTGGAGGAGGAGAGAAGAAATTCTACCTTTGTTCAATAAAGAGGAGGCACAAGAAGCTATTAAAGAGGAGACCCTAGAGCTTAATCTAAAGCCCTTTCCCACGGAGTTGAAATATACATACCTAGAAGAGAATAAAAAATGCCCTCTTGTTATATCTTGATCTCTTACTACTCATCAGGAGGTGTGTCTACTTGAAGTTCTCAAGACGTGTAAGAAAGCAATAGGATGGCAAATATTTGACTTGAAAGGCATCAATCCTTTGGTATGTACACAACATATATACATGGAAGAAGAATCTAAACCAATTCGTCAACCTCAAAGAAGATTAAATCCTCATCTGTAAGAGGTGGTGCGAGCTGAGGTCTTAGAGTTACTTCAAGCAGGTATTATCTACCCCATATCAGATAGCCCATGGGTAAGTCCTACTCAAGTGGTACCAAAGAAGTCAGGGATCATGGTGGTCCAAAACAAAAAGGGAGAAGAAGTTGCTACACACCTCACTTCAGGTTGGAGGGTGTGTATTGATTATAGAAAATTGAATGCGGTGACAAGGAATGATCATTTTCTATTGCCATTTATTGATCAAGTGTTGGAGAGAGTCTCAAGCCATCCTTTCTATTGTTTCTTGGAAGGCTACTCCGGGTATTTTCAAATTGAAATCAATGTTGAAGACCAGGAGAAGGCCACTTTAACATGTCCATTTGGAACATATGCCTACAGAAGAATGCCTTTTAGTTTATGTAATGCACCTGCAACATTCCAACAATGTATGATAAGCATCTTCAGTGATATGGTGGAGCAAATTATGGAGCTTTTCATGGATGACATCACCATATATGGAAGTACATGTGAAGAATGCTTAGTCAACTTGGAAGCGGTTCTGAATAGATGCATTGAAAAGGACTTGGTGCTCAATTGGGAGAAATGTCATTTTATGGTACAACAAGGAATTGTCCTTGGCCACATCGTCTCTAAGAAAGGCAATGAAGCTGATAAAGAAAATGTGGAACTTATTGTCAAATTGCCATCCCCAACAACTGTAAAAGAAGTAAGGCAATTCCTTGGCCATGTAGGGTTCTACAGGAGGTTTATAAAAGATTTCTCTAAGCTTTCAAAGCCTCTTTGTGAATTATTAGCTAAGGATGCTAAGTTTGTATGGGATGAAAGATGTCAAAGGAGTTTTGATCAACTGAAGCAATTCTTGACAACCGCTCTAATAGTGAGGGCTCCTAACTAGCAACTACCATTTGAAGTGATGTGTGATGCCAATGGCTTTGCTATAGGAGCTGTTCTTGTCTAAAGAGAAGATGGAAAGCCCTATGTGATCTACTATGCAAGCAAGACATTGAATGAAGCTCAAAGGAACTACACAACCACAAAGAAAGAATTGTTAGCTGTAGTGTTTGATTTAGACAAGTTTCATGCTTATCTAATAGGGTCTTTCATCATTGTTTTCACTGACCATTCAGCCTTGAAGTATTTATTGACAAAGCAAGATGCAAAAGCAAGGTTGATTAGATGGATTTTCTTACTACAAGAGTTCGATCTCCAAATCAGAGATAAGAAAGGAGTGGAAAATGTGGTAGTTGACCACCTTTCAAGGTTGGCTATGGCACATAATTCCCATGTTATACCTATTAATGATGACTTTCCAGAGGAATCACTTATGTTGCTAGAAAATACTCCTTGGTATGCTCATATTGCTAACTATCTGGTTACTGGTGAAGTTCCAAGTGAGTGGAAAGCACAAGATAGGAAGCACTTCTTTGCAAAGATTCATGCCTATTATTGGGAAGAACCTTTTCTCTTCAAGTATTGTGCAGATCAAATAATAAGGAAGTGTGTCCCTGAAGAAGAGCAACAAGGAATCCTTAGTCATTGCCATGAGAATGCATGTGGAGACCACTTTGCCTCTAAGAAAATAGCCATGAAGGTGTTGCAATTAGGGTTTAGTTGGCCATCACTCTTCAAAGATGCCCACACTATGTGTAGGAGCTGTGATAGATGCTAAAGGCTTGGGAAGCTGACACAAAGAAATCAAATGCCTATGAACCCCATTCTAATAGTTGATCTCTTTGATGTTTGGGGCATTGACTTCATGAGACCTTTCCCAATGTCTTTTGGTAACTCTTACATTTTGGTGGGGGTAGACTATGTTTCTAAATGGGTTGAGGCAATCCCCTATAAACACAATGATCACAGAGTGGTTCTCAAGTTTCCTAAAGAGAACATCTTCTCAAGGTTTGGGGTGCCCAAGGCCATAATCAGTGATGGGGGTACTCATTTTTGTAACAAACATTTTGAAACCCTATTAGCCAAGTATGAGGTGAAGCATAAGGTAGCTACACCTTATCACCCTTAGACTTCCGGGCAAGTTGAGTTATCAAACAGGGAAATAAAGAATATATTGATGAAGGTTGTGAACACGAGCATAAGAGATTGGTCTGTTAAGCTCCATGATTCACTATGGGCATATAGAACAGCTTATAAAACTATTCCTAGCATGTCTCCTTATCGCCTAGTCTATGTAAAAGCATGCCATCTCCCTGTGGAAGTTGAATATAAGGCTTGGTGGGCAATCAAGAAGGTAAACATGGACATGACCAGAGCCGGGGCAAAGAGGTGCTTAGACCTTAATAAGATGGAGGAATTAAGAAATGATGCCTACATCAATTCCAAAATTGCAAAACAAAGGATGAAGAGGTGGCATGATCAGTTAATCTCCAACAAAGAATTCCGGAAGGGACAAAGAGTCTTACTCTATGACTCAAGGCTCCATATCTTTTCTAGGAAGCTGAAGTCAAGGTAGACAGGCCTTTTCAGTATTCACCAAGTGCATCTCAATGGAGTGGTGGAACTATTGAATTCCAACAACAGAAACACTTTTAAAGTTAATGGCCATCATCTTAAACCATTCATTGAGTCAATCAATCAAGATAAGGAGGAAATCAACCTCCTTGAGCCACATAAATCCTAATAAAAAAGGGGTTAGATGGACTTGGTCTTTCCAAAGTGCATATTTTTGTTTAATTTTGTTAATTTAAAAGCTTTATTAATTGTTTTAATTTTAATCTTAGTTTTAATTTATGTTATTTTGATATAACTTAGTCTTTTTGAATGATCAAATTTAGGAGGAATTGCAAAAGAGGTGAAAGAAGGTCTCAGGGAGCCAAAGGAGCTCAAAGGCAAATAAGTTCATTGGCCTGTGAAAATTTCGTAGCCAAAATAGCCCCCTACAAAAAGGGCCTTCCCCTGCGAAACTATTTTGCAACCAAAAGACCACCTCTACAAAATTGAGGTCTTGTTGCGAAAGAAGCCCTCCTCTGCGAAACCATTTCGCAACCCCAAGACCACCCTCTGTGAAAATTTTCACAATTGCGAAACCCTTCTCAAGCACACGTGTGCCATTTCGCAGCTGCGAAATCCCCATTTGGCTTCAAAATCGCCCTCATGTTGCGAAATGAGCCTTCTTTTGTGAAAAACTCAACCATCACTTAAATCCCAATTTAAACCTTTAAATTGCTATATTCCATTTCGCACCGGTCATTTGCTCTGCGAAAACCCCCATCAGGTGCGAAATTGAGTCAAACCATAGCACCATATCCAAGGGGATTGTAGAGGACCTCCGTCTGAAGCAAAGCCCCCCGCGCACCTCCGACTACCCTTTCTCAAGTTTCTTCACGTCAGCCATGCCCAAAACAAGAGGCGCCAAGACTCCATCTCCATCAGCCCGCACCAGAGCACCGAGAATCTCACCTGTGAAAGGCTCCATGACTAAGCCTTCATAGCCACCTGTCGTCCCATCTTCAGTAGAGGGAGCGCCTTCGAGTCCTCCTCTATGATGATATGAGACCAGGAGACGACCCACTACACTAGGGGCAAGCTCCTCTTGTCCCAAGAAGTCAGCTAACCACCATTCCAAGAAGAAAGCTCCTCTTGTCCCAAGAAGTCAGCTAACCACCATTCCAGTAGAGCCATTAGAGCCTTCATTAAAGCCTCAGCCACCTATTACAGAGTCTCAGATTCCTTCTGGAATGACTACTAAGGTGATTATCAGGCGGCCTAGAGTGACTCAGCCACCCATAGAGGGCAATTTAGATTTCCGGGCTAGGCCATTCCACTCTGAGCTTTGCTTTGATAGAGAGATCTTCAGGCTTCAGCCAAAGCTCAGAGATTCATTCTATCTACTGAAAAGGTACCATTTAGAGCACGTGATGACTCCTAGGGATTTCTTCTATCCCCGTGTAGCATTAGACTTTTATTAGTCTATGACTATGCATCGCGTCTGGGATCCTACTGTCATCCACTTCACCATTGACGGACGTGATGGTATCTTGGGAGCCAGACACATAGTAGAAGCCCTACACATTCCTTATGAGCCAGCACATCTAAAGGATTATAGAGTGTGAGCTCATCCTTCTCAGAGTGAAATGGTTCATATACTGTCCAGAGGGACATCCACACGCCCATATCTGTTGAGAAAGGAGCTCCTAACTAGCATGTTCTTTCTTGATGCACTTCTGCACCACAACATCTATCCACTTCAGCATATGGTTCAGAGGAAAGGAGCTTTACTAGAGGCCGTGTTTCGGATATCATAGGGATTTTTCTTTGGTCCTCATCATCTCATCATGGCCGTTCTTCTTTACTTTGAAGAGAAGGTCCACGTGAATAAGCTGCTGAGAGCGGATGCCATTCCACTACTATTTTCGAGGTTGCTCTGTCAGATATTAGAGCACTTGGGGTATCCTTCTAAGCCTCAGCTTGAGCGCAGGCGCATTTGCTAAGAGATATTCACTCTCGACAAATGGACTAGTATGACAGCTTATGATACACAGCCAAGAGCCCTAGCTAGACCCGAGCAGCCAGAGATACCATAGCCAGAGCATCCAAAGGAGCCACAATAGGTTGAGATACCTATGGACATCAGAGCACCTGCCCCTACAGTGCCCTCTACAGGACCTACGCCTGAGTCCACATCTTCTACTCCTCCTACCACTCCTGAGACTCCGCCAGTTGTATCAACTGCATCCGAGCCTCATCCATCTGAGTCTAGTATCACCATATCCATTTCAAAGTTTAGAGGCTTATGTCATACTTTGCAGACATTGACCTCTACTTAGAGCATCCTTGCCTAGCAGATGGCAGCCATACATGCACATCAGGATCAGCTTATCTCCACCCAGCCCTAGCATACTGCCATTCTTAGGTAGATACAACAGCATTTGGGTATTCCATCACCACCTGAGCATGATAGGCCTATCCCATCAGAGCCTACCGATCCATTCCAAGACCCTCCTCTAGCAGAGCAGACTGTGCCCCCTGAGGAGACGACTATAGGATAGATAGAGGCATCCATCTCGAGCACTCAGACTTCTACAGTCGAGCCATCATCTCCACATGATCCTCCCACCACCATCTGATCATTTATCTATTTCCTTTTTTGTATTGATTTACTTTAGTAGAACTCGTAATCCCATGTTTTTTATGTTTTATATATTGGGATTGGATGTATTACTTATTTTTGCTTCATAGTGTACTTTCTTAAAGTAATACATAACTATCATTTTTTTAGTATACTTGGCATAATCTTATTTTAATTCCTCTACTCATATCTTTTGTTGTTTTTGAAACATGTGGCTTCTCCTATATGACTAAGACTCCATGTCACTCAGAGGTACCACTTCCTCCCTATATTTTCAATTGGTCTTACCACATTGAGGGCAATATTTAGCTTGGTTGAGGGAAGGAGAGTTGAGGAAGGAAGTTTTGTTATTAATGCTAAGTTATTTTGATAATTTAGTTGCTTTTTGCTTAATTTTAAAATTTTTAAAAGTTTTTATTCTACTCTCCATGATTATTAAGGAAACAAATTTCAAAATGAAAAGAGAGAAATTGAATTTTTGTCTTTTTACTTGACTTAGAGTTTGTATGCTTATTAAAGTTGATGAATTGTTGAAACTTCTAATGAATTCAACCTTATTTTTTCCACTCTAAGCTATTCACACACTGTGCACAATAGGTTCCGATTATAAGATTAAAAACTATTTCCCTTTTTGACTTAGGAAAATTTAGACTTGGTACCTTTGACTTTATTTTAATAGTGTTAGGACACCTTATAAAAGGCCAATGAGCCTTTGAAAAAAAAAGAAAGAAAGAAAAAATGTTTTACTTGCCTTGAAACCCGAGCAAGGTCTGAGGGGTATATGGTGAAAATCTTTAAAACCTGGTGCCCTAAGCCTTCATTGGTTGGGAGTCACCGACCTCAATGCTCGTTACAAGGGTGAATGGGTGGAGTTTAACATACTGTAGGTGCTTGGGTATTAAAATTCATTCTCAAAAGTCCGAGGTAAAATTCGAGGAGTTAGTGGTTGAAAGATCCTTAAAGCTTGATGCCCTAAACCTTAATTGGTTGGGAGTCATTGATGGACCCCCGTTACATGCACAATTTAGAAAAAAATACCTTTAAGCCTTGTACTACTACAATGAAAAAAATTATGAAACAATAGGGTGCGTTCCTAACTTATTAAAGTTTGTCAATTTGCTAAGTGTTGAAAAAGAACTAGGTTGAGGAGAGAGATTAGTTCAACATACTATATTCGAAAACTAATAAGTAACACATAGATTTTTATGGAAGAGTAAGGTTTGGCCCTTTAGGAGTGGAAATTTTTTTAAAGCTTAAATTTGCATAATGACTTCTCTTTATGAATTGTGATTAGGAAAGGTATTTGATAACTCTTGTTGAGGTTTGGGTTTTATAGTCTTTCAAGTCAATAAAGGCCTTGAGCATTTCATAGTATCGAGAGGCCTGAGCTCTTGAGCCAGTATCGTTCATGTCATCCACATCCATAAGTTGTTCATAGCACCTAGAGCCCTGAGTTCATGACCTGCAGTTGTTCATGTAAACCATAGCTCTGAGCTAGTCATGGCATCTAGAGCCGTAAGCTCATGACCCATGGTCATTCATTTCAACCATAGCCCAGAGCTACTCATAGCATATAAAACCCTGAACTCATGACCTGGAGTCGTTCATCTCAACTACAACCCAAACCTGTTCATAACATCTAAAACCTTGAGCTTATGACTCGAAGTCATTCAAGTCAATAATAGCCCTAAGTTGGTTATAGTATCTAGAGGCCTGAGCTCATGAACTAGAGTCATTCATGTCATCCACAACCTTGAGTTGTTCACAACATGTAGAGCCTTGAGATCATGGGCTAGAGTTTTTCATGTTAATTATAGCCCTCAATTATTCATTACCATCTAGTGCCTTGAGCTTATGACCCATAGTCATTCATGTCAAGTGTACCCTAGAGTTATTCATACCATCTGGAAACCTGATCTCATGACCTGGAGTCATTCATGTCAACCATAACTCTAATTGTTTATAGCATCTAGAGCCTTGAGCTCATGACCTGTAGTAATTCATGTCAACTACAAACCAAATCTATTCATAAGATTTAGAGCTCTAAGCTCACAACTTGGATTTGTTCATGTTAACCACAACCCTAAGTTCTTCATAGTATTTAGAGGCTTGAGCTCATGTTTTGGAGTCGTTCATGTCATTCATAACCCTAAATTATTCATACCATCAAGATTCTTAAGCTCACGACTCTAAATTATTTATGTCAACGACAACCTTGAGCTATTTAAAGCATTTAGAGCCTTGAGCTCTAGAACCAGAGTCTTTCAAGTAAATAACAGCGCTAAGATCTTCATAGTATCTAGAGGCCAAAGCTCATGAGCTAGAGTCATTCATGCCATTCACAACCTAAAGCTGTTCATAGAATCTAGAGCCCTGAGCTCATGACTTGGTGTCATTCATGTCAATCACAGCCCTGAGTTGTTCATGAAATCTAGAGGTCTGAGCTCATGACTTGCACTAGTTTATGATATCCACATCCTTAAATAAGTCATAGGATCTAGAACCTAGAGTTTATGACCTTGAGTCATTCATTTCAACGACAACCCTAAGTTGTTCATATCATTTAGAGCCATTAGCTCACAAGTTCGAGTCTTTCAAATCAATAATAGCCTTGAGCTATTCATAGTATCTAGAGGCTTGAGCACTTGAGCCATAGTGGTTCATGTCATTCATAACCCTGAGTTGTTCATAGCATCTAGATCATTGAGCTCGTGACCAAGAGTTTTTCATGTCGACCATAACCCCGAGTTGTTCATAGCATTTAGAGCCTTGAGCTCATAACCTGTGGTCGTTCATGTTAGCAACAACCCAAAGTTACTCATAGCATTTAGAACCTTAAGTTCATGATCTAGAGTTGGTCATATCAACCATAGCCCTGAGTTGTGCATAACATATAAAATCCTAAGTTCATGACTAGAGTGTTTCATGTCAACCATAGGCATAAGCTATTCATAGTTTCTAAAGGCCTAAGCCCATGAGATGGAGTCGTTCATGTCTCCACAACCCTAAATTTTTCATAGGATCTAGAGCCCTTAGCTCATGACAAAGAGTCATTTATTTCAATCCCCAACCCTAAGTTGTTCATAGCATCTAAAGCCTTGAGTTGATAATTGAGAGCCTTTCAAATCAACAACAACCTTGAGCTAGTCATAGTATCTAGAAGCCTGAGCTTAAGAGCAGTAGTCATTCATGTCATCCTTAGTTGTTCATAGCATTTAGAGCCTTCAGATCATGGGTTGGAGTTTTTCATGTAAACCACAACCCTGAGTTGTTCATAGTATCTAAAGGCCTGAGGAGCTCATGACCCGGAGTCGTTCATGTCATCTACAACCCTTAATTATTCATAGGATCTAGAGCCTTGAGATCATAATCGAGATTCATTCATGTCAACCACAACCTAGAGCTACTTATAACATTCAAAGCCTTAAGCTCATGACCTGGAGTCTTTCAAGTCAACATCAGCCTTAACTTATTCATAGTATCTAGAGGCCTGAGCTCATGAGTCGGAGTCGTTCATGTCATCCATAGCCCTGAGCTATTCATAGCATTTAGAGCCCTCAGCTCACGACCTAGAGTTGTTCATGTCAATTGTACTTTGAGTTGTTCATAGCATCTAGAGCCTTAAGCTTACGACCTAGAGTCATTCATGTGATTTTTTAGAGCCTTAAGCTCACAATCTGGAGTTGTTCATGTCATCCACAACCCTGACCTATTCATAGCATCTAGAGGCTTGAGCTAATGATGCAGAATCATTCATATCATCCATATCCCATAACAGTTCATTGCATTTAGAGGGTTAAACTCACGAGAACCTAGAGTCATTAATGTTAATCACAGCCCAAAGTTGTTCATAACATCTAGAGCATTCAGGTCATAGCATAGTGTAGCTCATGTCATCAACAACCTGAGCTGTTAATAGCATATAGAGGCTTGAGCTAACGACCCAGAGTCGATCATGTTAACCATAGCCTAGAGTTGCTCATAGTATCTAGAGCTTTGAGCTCAAGACATAGAGTGGTTCATGTTGTCCACAACATTGAGTTGTCCATAACATCTAAAGCTCGAAGTTCACGACCTAGAGTCTTTCATGTTAAACCACTACCTAGAGTTGTTCATTGCATCTAGGTACCTAAGCTCATGGCTCAAAGTTATTCACGTTATCCATAACTTTGAGTTACTCATAGAATCTAGAGTCCTAAGCTCATGACCCAAAGTCATTCATGTCATTGACAACCTTGAGTTATTCATAGCATTTAAATCCCTGAGCTCATCACCCAGAGTCGTTCATGTCAACCACAACCTAGATCTATTCATAGAATCCAGAACCGTGAGCTCAAGACTAAGAGTGGCTTAAGTCATCGACAACCTTGATATGTTCATAGCATCTACAACTCTAAGCTCACGACCTAAAGTCTTTCATGTCAACCATGAGCCAATATTATTCATTGCATCTAGGGCCTTGAGCTCACGACCTAGTGTCATTCATATCATCCATAACACTAAGTTGTTCATAGAATCTAAACCCTTGATCTTACAACCCAGAGTCTTTCATGTCATCGACAGACTTGAGTTGTTCATAGAATCTAGAGCCTTAAGCTCGCAACCTAGAGTCTTTCATGTTATGATAACCTTGAGGTGTTCATAGCATTAAGAGCCTTAAGCTCATGACCCAAAGTTGTTCATGTCAACTGTAGCCCAGAGTTGTTCATAGCATCTAAAGTCCTCAGGTCACTACCAAGAGAGGCTCATATCATCGATAGTTGTTAGCTATTCATAGCATCTAAACCCTCTGCTCATGACCCAAGGTCATTCATATCAACCATAGTAGAGAGTTGTTTATAGAATATAGAGCCTTGAGCTCAAGACCTGAAGTGACTCAAGTCATCCACAACCCTGAGTTGTTCATAGCATCTAGAGCTTTGAGCTCAAGACCTAGTGTTTTTCATGTCAAGCGCAACCCAGAGCTGTTCATTGCATCTAGGGCCCTATTCTCACAACCCATTCATTGATATCATATATAACTATAAGTTGTTCATATTGTCTATAACCCTGAGTTCACAACCTAGAGTCTTTCCTGTCATCATTAACCTTGAGCTGTTCATAAAATCTAAAGCCTTGAGCTCATGACCTAGAGTTGTTCATGTCAACTACAACCAAGAGTTGTTAAGAGCATCTAAAGCCCTGAGCTCGTGACTTAGAGTCGCTCATGTCATTGATAGCTCTAAGCTATTCTTAGCATATCAAACCCTATGCTCATGACCCAGAGTCCTAGAGTTGTTCATATCATTTAAAGCCTTGAGCTCATGACCCGGGGTCTTATATGTCAACCATAACCTAGAACTTTTCATTGCATCTAGGGCCTTAAGTTAATGACCCAGAGGCCTTAATGTCATTTATAGCCTTGAGATGTTTGTAGCATCTGAACCCTTGAGCTCACGACCCGGAGTTGTTCATGTCAACCACATCCCTAATCTGTTCATAACATCTAGAGCCTTGAGCTCATGACCTAGAGAAGCTCATGTCATCCATAGCCTTGAGTTGTTCATAACATTTAGAGCCCTAAGATCACCACCTAGAATAGTTCATGTCATCCACAACCTTTAACTATTCATAGCATTAAGAGCCCTGAGCTCAAAACCCGAAGTCTTTTATGTCATCAACAACCTTGAGTTGTTCATAGCATCAAGAGCCCTGAGCTCCTAACATGGGGTTGTTCATGTCTACCATAGCCTAAAGTTGTTCAAATCATCTAGTTCCCTAAGTTCACGAAATAGAGTAGCTCATGTCATTTAGTACCCTAAGTTGTTAACAACATTTGGAGCCCTAAGCTCCTGAGTTGTTCATAGCATTTATAGCCCTAAGCTTAAGACCTAGAGTGGATTATGTATTTCACATCCTTGAGTTGTTCATAGCATCTAGAGCTTTGAGCTCATGATCCATAATCTTTCATGTCAACCATAACCCAGAGTTGTTCATTGTATCTAGGGCTTTGACCTCACAACCTAGAGTCATTCATGTCAGGCACAACCTTGGCCTATTCATAGAATCTAGTGCATTGAGCTCACAAGCCTGAGTCTTTCATGTCATTGACAACTATGAGTTGCTCATAGCATCTAGAGCCCTAAGCTCACCACCCGAAGTTGTTCATCTCAACCACAACCCAAAGCTATTCAAAGCATCTAAAGCCCCGAGCTCATGCCCAAGAGTGACTCATGTCATTGACGACCCTGAGTTGTTTATAGCATCTAAAGCCATGAACTGAGAACTAGAAGTCGTTCATGTCAATCATAGGCCTAAGTTGTTTGTAGGATCTACAGTCCTAAGCTTAAGACCTAGAGTGGCTTATGTATTCCACATCCTTAAGCTGTTCATAGCATCTAGAGCTTTGAGCTCATGACCCATAATTTTTCATGTCAACCATAACCCAGAGTTGTTTATTGCATCTAGGGCCTTGACCTCACGACCTAGAGTCATTCATGTCATGCACAACCTGACCTATTCATAGAGTCTAGTGTGCTGAGCTCATGAGCCAGAGTCTTTCATGTCATCAACAACTCTGAGTTGTTCATAGCATTTAGAGACTTGAGCTCATAACCCGAAGTCATTCATGTCGACCACAACCTTGAGTTTTTAATAGTCCCTAAAGGCTTAAGCTTAAGATCTAGAGTGGCTTATGTCATCGACAGCCCTGAGCTATTCATAACATCTAAGATCGTAGGCTCACGACCTTGAGTCTTTCATGTCAACCACAACCCATAGTTGTTCATTGCATCTAAGGCCCCAAGCTCTTGATGTAGAGTCATTCATGTTATCCATAGCATTGAGCTGTTCATAAATCATTAGCCTTGAACTAATGACCTAGTGTCTTTCATATAATTGACAACCCAAAGCTACTCAAAGCATTTACAGCATTGATCTCACAACCTAGAGTGTCTCATGTCATCGAAAGCCATGAGTTGTTCATAACATCTAAAGCCTTGAGCTAATGATCTGGTGTCGTTCATCTCAATCATAGCCTAGCATCGTTCATAGAATCTAGAGCCTTGAGATCAAAACCTAGAGTCATTCATGTCATCAACATCCCTAAGATGTTCATAAAATCTAGAGCCTTAAGCTCAAAACTCAAAGTCATTCATGTAAACCACAACCTAGAGTTCTTCATAGCAACTAAAGCCCTAAGCTCACGACCTAGAGTGGCTCTATCCATTGACAACCCTGAGCTCTTCATAGCATCTAAAGCCTTGAGCTTATGACCTAGAGTCACTCATGTCAACCATATCCCTAAGATGTTCGTAGTACTTATAGCATTGTGCTCACAACCCCGAGTCATTCATGTCAATTACAGCCCTGAGATGTTCATAGTATCTATAGCCCTTAGCTCACAACCCCGAGTCATTCATGTCATGCACAACCCTGAGGTGTTCATAGCATTTAGAGCCTTAAGCTCACAACCCGAAGTAGTTCATCTCAACCACAGCCCAAAGTTTTTTTTAACATGTAAAGCCTCGAGCTCATGCCCAAGAGGGGCTCATGTCATCAACGGCCCTGAGTTGTTCATAGCATCTAAAGACATGAGTTAAGAACCTGAAGTCATTCATGTAAACCATAGGCCTGAGCTATTCATAGCATTTATAGGCCAAAACTTGAGACCCAGAGTGGCTTATGTATTCTAAATCCTTAAGTTGTTCATAGCATTTAGAGCTTTGAGGTTATGGCCCATAATCTTTCATGTCAACTATAACCCAGAGTTGTTCATTGGATTCAGGGCCCTAACCTCACGACCTAGAGTCATTCATGTCATGCACAACCTTGACCTATTTATAGAATCTAGTGTGCTAAGCTCACGAGCTAGAGTCTTTCATGTCATCGATAACTCAGAGCTTTTCATAGCATCTAGAGACCTAAGCTCATGACTCGAGTTCGTTCATATCAACCACAACCTCGAGTTGTTCATAGCCTCTAAAGACTTGAGCTTAAGACCAAGAGTGGCTTATGTCATTGACAACACTGAGTTGTTCATAGCATCTAAAGCCATAAATCTGACGACCCTGAGTCTTTCATGTAAACCACAACCCATAGTTGTTCATTGTATCTAAGGCCTCAAACTCTTGACCTAGAGTCGTTCATGTCATCTATAGCCTTGAGTTGTTGATACAATCATTAACCTTGAACTCATGACCTAGAGTCTTTCATATCATTGACAACCTAGAGCTATTCAAAGCATTTAAAGCCTTGATCTCACAACCCAAAGTGTCTCATGTTATCGAAAGCCCCAAGTTGTTCATAACAACTAAAGCCTTAAGCTCACGATATAGTGTCCTTCACCTCAGCCATAGCCTAGCGTTGTTCATAGCATCTAGAGCCTTGAGCTCAAGACCTAGAGTCATTCATGTCATCCACATCCCTAAGATGTTCATAAAGTCTAGAAGCTTGAGCTCTTAATTTGAAGTCATTCATTTAAATCATAACCTAGAGTTGTTCATAGCATCGAAAGCCCTAAGCTCATGACCCAGTGTGGTTCATGCCATTGACAACCCTAAGCTCTTCATAGCATCTAAAGCCCTAAGCTCATGACCTAGAGTCACTCATTTCAACCATATCCCTAAGATGTTCATAGTATCTATAGCCATGAGCTCACGACCCCGAGTTATTCACGTTAACCCCAACCCAGCCTTGAGCGATTCATAGCATTTAGAGCCTTGAGCTCACGATATAGAGTCATTCATGTGATCTATAGCCTAAAGTCGTTCATAGCATCTAGAGCTCTGAGCTCACAACCCAAATTCATTCTTGTCAACCATAGCATTAAGATGTTCATAGCATTTATAGTCCTGAGCTCATGACCTGATGTTGTTCAAGTCATCTATAACACTTAGCTATTCATAGCATTTAGACCATGAGCTCACATCCTCGAATCGTTCATATCATCCTCAACTTAAAGTTGTTAATAACATCTAGAGGCTTGAGCTCACGACTTAGAGTCGCTCATTTTAGCCATGTGATGAGCTATTCATAAGATCTAGAGCCCTAAGCTCATGACCTAAAGTCATTCATATCAACCACAACCTCATGCTTTTCATAGCGCTTAGAGCCATAGGCTCATGACTTAGAATCACTCATATCATCCTCAACCCAAAGTTGTTCATAGCATCTAGGGGCCTCTGCTCATGACCTCTAGTTGTTCATGTTAACCTTAGTTTTGAGTTGTTCATAGAATTTAGAGCCCTAAGCTCATGACCTAAAGTCATTCATGTCAACCACAACCCTGAGTTGTTCATAGCATTTTTAGCTAGAGGCTCATGACAAAGAATAGTTCATATCATCTTTATCCCTGAGTTGTTCATAGTATCTAGAGGCTTGAGCTCACAACTCATAATCATTCATGTAAGCCATAGCCTTGAGTTATTCACACTATCTAGAGCTTTAAGCTCAAGACTTGGAGTCGTTCATGTCAACCACAATCCTATGTTGTTCATAGCATCTATAACACTACATGCATGACCCATAGTCGATCATGTCTACCACAACGCTGAGCTATTCATAGTATTTAAATCCATAGCCTCACGACTAATAATTATTGATATCATCCTCAATCCTAAGTTGTTCATAGCATCTAGAGGCTCGAGCTAATGGGATCTTGAGTCATTCTTATTATCCACTACCCTGATCTGTTCAAAGCATCCAGAGCCTTGAGTTGAAGGCTTAGACTCACTCATGTCATCTACAACCAAGAGTTGTTTATAGCATCTAGAACTCCAAGCTAACGACATGGATTCATTCATGTCAACCATAACCCTAAGCTCTTCATAGTATCTAGAGGCCTGAGTTCATGACCCGGAGTCATTCATGTCATTCATAACCCTAAATTATTCATATGATTAAGATCCTTGAGATCACGACTTGGAGTTATTCATGTAAACCACAACCTTGAGCTATTCAAAGCATCTAGAGCCTTTAGCTCAGGACCCAAAGACTTTCAAGTCAATAATAGCACTAAGCTGTTTATGTTATCTAGAGGCCTTAACTCATGAGCCAAAGTCATTCACATTTAGAGCTCTGAGCTCATGACCCAGAGTCATTCAAGTAAATCTTAACCCTGAGTTTTTCATAGCATCTAGAGCCCTAAACTCATGACCCAAAGTCATTTATGTCAACCACTAGCTTGAGTTGTTCATAGCATATGGATCCCTGAGCTCACAACCAAAAGTTATTCATGTCCACTACAATTTGGAGCTTTTCATAGTGTATAGAGCAATGTGCTCACAACTCAAAGTCATTGATGTCAACCACAACCATGAGTCATTCATAGCACGTAAAGCCTTAAGCTCACAACCTAAAGGCATTCATGTCAACCACAACTCCGAGCTTTTCATGGAATCATGAGCCCTAAGCTAACAATGTGAAGTAATTCATGTCAACTAGAGCCATGAGCTATTTATAGCATTTAGACTCATAGGCTCATAACCAAGAATTGTGTATATCAATCTTAGCCCTTAGTTGTTCATAGCATCTAGAGGCCTAAGCTCTTAAGATCTTGAGTCATTTATATCATCGACAAATCTAAGTTGTTCATAGCATTTAGATCCCAGAGCTTATGACCCGAAGTTGTTTATGTCAACCACCACCATAAGCTTTTCATACTATTTGAAGCCCTAAGCTTAGGACCTAGAGTTCTTCATGTCAACCACAACCCTAAGTTGTTCATACCATCTAGAGCCTTGAGCTCACGACCTGGATTCTTTCATGTTCTCCACACTTAGGAGCTTTTCATAGCATATAGAGTCCTAAGCTCATGACTCGAAATCATTCATGTCAATGACAACCCTAAGTTATGAATAGCATATAGTGGCCTGAGCTAACGAGTTGGAGTTATTCATGTCATATATAACCTTGAGCTATTCATAGCATTTAGATTCATAAGCTCATGACCATGAATCATTCGTATAATCCTCAACCTTGAGCTACTCATATTATCTAGAGGCTTGAGCTCATGGGATCTCTAGTTGTTCATATCATCCATAACTCTAAGTTGTTCATAGCATCTAGAGCCTTAAGCTCACAACCTAGATTCGTTCTTGTCAACCATAACCCTGAGCTATACATAGTATCTAGAGCCCTGACCTTATGACTTGGAGTCATTCATGTTAACCATAGCCTTAAGCTATTCAGGTATGTAGAGCCTTGAGCTCACGACCCTGAGTCATTTATGTCCTTTATAGCCTGGAGCTTTTCATTGCATCTAAAGCCTTGAGCTCGCGACCCGAAGTCGTTCATGTCAACCACAACCCTTTGTTGATCATAGTAATCAGAGCCTTGAGTCCTCGACTGATTTCATACCCAACTGGTGTATATCCTGTTGATTGGTGCTCAATCAACTAGTGTAACCTTGATTTCGGTCCTCAGATGGGAATAATCAACAAAATTTATAACCAATATCATCATGTACTAGGATAGCCTCAACTAGCATAGCATAGTGGCTCTAAGATCGTTCACTAGGAAGGGTTTTCAACTTACAACTGATATTAATTCAAAGTTGAATTGGTGCTTTTTCATTTCAAGGTTAGCTTTAAAAGAAAACATAAACTTTGGTTTAAAAAGGAGATAACAAAAAAAATAGTAACTGAAATTACTTATAAAAAAAGTGTTTCTTGGAGTTTTTGGATCACTAGGGTCAGGCTCCTACTACAAAATTAGAGTTCCGGTCACTTGAATCTTTTCCTCGCATTGGAGATTTAACATATAGTTATTTCTCGAACTGGTGTGGTACAGATGCTTCCCTTTTATGGATTCAAACACTAAATCCCTCTCACTGATTCATCTTGCAATGGCTCATGCCTCTCACCTAGCATTTTCCATTCAAGGTGACCCTTAACCTTGGATTTCCCTTCACAAGCTTGCAAGAGATAACTAATGGATGTCTCCTTAGAGTCCAAAAGCTTACCAAGTGTTGGCTATTCTAGAAAATCCTACCTTTGAACCACCTCCCAAAAGCTCGCAAGAGATAAACTAGTGCATCTCAATGGATGGAGACCACTTGCCTTACCAAGTGTTGGCCCAGGCGAATTAAAGGCATTTTAAGTTAACTAAAAACATAGAAACCATTAACGAGTCACACTTTCTCTTCATTAAAAGCTGAAACAACAAAACTTCCAATTTTTGCATTCAGTACCTTACCCAGCTTCCTTAACTCTAAGAGACAAAAACCTAGCCACTCATTCTTTGAGAAAACATCCTTAGAGCTTGTTTGGCTAGTGAGAAAAATACAATCGAAATGAGTAGGTAAGGTAGATCAAAGCTCTGTGTATTACTTCCTTCAAAACTATACAAAAAGTTGGTCTCTGAGAACAAGCCCCCGAGATGTCTGTGTAAAGAAAATTACAAACTACATATAAGAGGTTATTCACCCTTTGTTCTTACTTACTAACTAAGGAATCATATTATTGGTGGATTACAAGGAGAAAATGGGGATTTAAAACAAATATCTGAAGAAAAAATCTAAAAGTGTCGATCACAAATATCTGGAAGCACTCAGGTAGATTTCGCAGCATGCAACATGGGCTACGAGATTTCACAAGCTGAAAGTCTCCATTTCACACAAAAAGGCTGATTTTGCAGCTAACACTTTGTGATTTTGCAGCTTGCGAAATTGCTTTTCGACTTGGTGCGATTTGCTTCCAATGGCCATAACTTCTTCATTTCAGCTATGATTGGCACACCGTTTGAAGCATTTGACTCCTGACTTCCAAAGCTTCGAAACAACATCAGGCAATTAGTCCTTACATTGTAAACCGAATAAAGTCTAGTTCTTGGAAGAGTTCCAGATGCTAGAGTTCGGTCTTACAACTTCAACCTAAGTCAGGAACTCTATTTCACTCAATAAACAAGCCTTTTGAGCTTGATAATTCATAAAGAGGACTTAACCTCATTAGGTGTATGGTACTTTTACCTGACATTAACAACAAGAGTCGTCTTGTCTATCTGCTTCGGTCAAAGGATTTTTCGGTCGGGTTGGCTTGAATGATTCAACCAGACAAGTCATTTTGCCACCCTGGACCTATGATATATACAGTTCCTAGCGCTCCTAGAGAGTCTAGAACAGTTATAATCTTCCGGCCTTTCCAAGGGGTCCCTTTTTCCAATGCAGTAGTTTCTCTTGTAGTATGCATGAAATGGACTTTAGGAAGTGCTCTAAATGTGTCCAACATTTTCTATCCTCTTGAATTTCTTCATGTTAGATTTCTCTCTTAGTTTCTCCTCCTTGCATTCATGATTTGCTTTTAGCAAAGGACTATAAAGCTCCAAAGCTTGGATTCTTCTTGTAAATGGCTTCCAATTGCTTTACCATGGATTCTGTAGAATTCTCCTCAATCTCAGATTGCTTTGCTGACCAAAAAGCTATCTAAAACACCAAAACTTAACACATTTTGATTAGAAACGATTGTGAGGGTCCTTAACATGCTAATTGAGTTAAAAGGTAATAACTCCTACTTGAAAGTGTTTAAAAGAGTTAATTACAAGTTATAAAATAACACTTTTTGAGTAGTAATCACTCATCTCAACCGACATATTGCTAGTCCATTCGCAATGAATGAGAGAAAAAAAAAATAAACAGTACTATAATTTACAACATCATGCTGATCACTTCAAAAAATTTCAAGTGGCATGATGATCAAACTCTCACCTGGAACATTAAAGATATAAAACTCAAACTTCAACAAAAGTTATCAAATAACTTGCCTAATCACAATTCATAAAGAGAAGGAAATTTAAGCTTCAAAATAATTTCCACTTCCAAAGGTCCAAACCTTTCTCTTCCACAAAAATCTAAGTGTTACTTATTAGTTTCCGAATGTAGTATGTTGAACTACTCTCTCCTCCCAACCTAGCTCTTTTTCAACACTTAGTAAACTGAAAAAATTCAATAGGCTAAGAACGCACCTCTTGTTTCACATTTTTTTTTTCATTGTAGGAGTACAAGGCTTAAAGGTATTCTTTTCTAAATTGTCCATGTAACGGGGGTCCATCGATGAATGCC
This sequence comes from Vitis riparia, assembly GCF_004353265.1. NCBI lineage: Eukaryota > Viridiplantae > Streptophyta > Magnoliopsida > Vitales > Vitaceae > Vitis > Vitis riparia. The sequence continues at coordinate 58,735 of NW_023269690.1, read as the reverse complement.
AACCAATTAAGGTTTAGGGCATCAAGCTTTAAGGATATTTCAACCACTAACTCCTCGAGTTTTACCTCGGACTTTTGAGAATGAATTTAAATACCCAAGCACCTACAGTATGTTAAACTCCACCTATTCACCCTTATAACAAGCATTGAGGTCGGTGACTCCCAACCAATGAAGGCTTGGGCACCAGGTTCTAAATATTTTCACCATATATCCCTTAGACCTTGCTCGGGTTTCAAGGCAAGTAAACATTTTTTTTCTTTCTTTCTTTTCAAATGCTCATTGGCCTTTTATAAGGTGTCCCAACACTATTAAATGAGGTCAAAAGTACCAAGTATAAATTTTCCTAAGTGAAAAGGGAAATAGTTTTTCATCTTATAATCGGAACCTATTGTGCACAGTGTGTGAATAGCTTAAAGTGGAAGAACTAAGGTTGAATTCAATAGAAGTTGCAACAATTCATCAACTTTAATAAGCATAATACAAACTCTAAGTCAAGTAAAAAGACAAAAATTCAATTTCTCCCTTTTTAGTTTGAAAATTTTTCCTTAATAACCATGGAGAGTAGAATAAAAACTTTTTTTTTTTTTTTAAAAAAAAAAAAGCAAAAACAACTAAATTACCAAAATAACTTAGCATTAAAAAACAAAACTTCCTTCTTCAACTCTCTTCCCCCCAACCAAGCTAAACATTGCCTTCAATGTAACAAAAGTGATTGAAAATACAGGGAAGAAGTGGTACCTCCTGAGTGACATGGAGTTTGAGTAGAATAGGAGAAACCACATGTTTCAAAAACAACAAAAATTATGAGTAGAAGAAATAAAATAAGATTATGCCAAGTATACTAAAAAAAATGATAGATATGTATTACTTTAAGAAAGTACACTATGGAGCAAAAACAAGTAATACATTCAATCCCAATATATAAAACATCAAAAACATGTGATTATGAGTTCTACTAAAGTAAAGAAATACAAAAAAGAAAATAGATAAATGATCATATGGTGATGGGAGGATCATGTGGAGACGATGGCTCGGTTGTATAAGTCTGAGTGCTCGGGACGGATGCCTCTATCCGTCCTGTAGTCATCTCCTAAGGGGGCATAGTTTGCTTCGCTTGAGGAGGGTCCTAGGATGGATCTGTAGGGTCAGATGGGCCAAGCATATCATGCTCAGGGGGAGATATAATACCCAAATGCTACTGTATCTGCCTAAGGATGCCAGTGTGCTGGGTTTGGATGGCAATAAGCTGATCCTGATGGGCACGTATGGCCGCCATCTGCTAGGCCAAGACACTCTGAGTATTGGTCAATGTCTGCAAAGTATGACATAGGCCTCTGAACTCTGAAATGGATATGGCTATAATAGACTCAGATGGATGAGGCTCGGATGCAGCTGGTACAACTGGCGGAGTCCCGGGAGTGGCAGGAGGAACAGAAGATGCAATCTCAGGCATAGGTCCTGTAGAAGGCACTATATGAGCAAGTGCTCTAATGTCCGTAGGTATCTCAACCTGTTGTGGCTCCTTTAGCTGTGCTATCTTTGGCTGCTCAAGTCCAGTTGGGGCTTCTGGCTGTGCATCATAAGTTGTCATACTAGTCCATTTGTCGAGAGTGAATATCTCTTGGAAAATGCATCTGCACTCAAGTTGAGGCTCAGATGGATATCCCAAGTGCTCTAATATTTGACAGAGCAACCTTGGGAATAGTAGTGGAATGGCATTCGCTCTCAGTAGCTTCTTCATGTGGACCTTCTCTTCAAAGTAAAGAAGAGCGGTCATGATGAGATGATAGGGGCCAAAGAAAAATCCCTCTGACATCTAGAACAAGGCCTCTAGTAAAGCTCCACTCCTATGAACCATATGCTAAAGTGGATAGATGTTGTGGCGTAGAAGTGCAATGAGAAAGAACATGCTGGGTGGGCGCTCCTTTCTCAAAAGATATGGGCGTGTGGATGTCCCATTAGACAATATACGAACCATATCACTCTGAGACAGATGAGCCTACACTCTATAATCCTTTGCATGCGTTGGCTCATAAGGAATGTGCAGGGCCTCTGCTATGTGTCTAGCTCCCAAGATACCATAACATCCATCAATACTGAAGTGGATGACAGTAGGATCTCGAACTCGATGCGTAGTCATAGACTGATAAAAGTTTAATGCTACTCGGGGATAGAAGAAATCCTTTGGAGTCATCAGGTGCTCCAAATGGTACCTTTAAAGTAAATGGAATGAATCTCTAAGATCTGGATGAAGGTCTCTCTGTCAAAACAAAGCTCAAAGTGGAATGGCCTAGCCCGGCAATCCAAATTGCCCTCTATGGGTGGCTGAGTAACCATAGGCCACCTGATAATCACCTCAGGAGTCATCCCAGAAGGAATCTGAGACTCTGTAGTAGGCGGTCAAGGCTCTGATGGAGGCTCTAATGGTTCTATTGGAGTTGATACTTTAGCTTTCTTCGCAAGAGGGCGACTAGCTGACTTCTTGGGACGCGAGAAGCTTTCCCCTGGTGTAGTGGGTGGTCTCCTGGTCTCATATCCTCTCAGAGGAGGACTCGACGGCATTTCATGTACTGAAGGTGGGATGACAAGTGGCTGTGAAGGCTCAGTCATGGAGTCTTGCACAGGTGAGACTCTCGGTGCTCTATTGCGGGCTGATGGAGATAGGGTCTTGGCTCATCTTGTTTTGGCCATGGATAACATGAAAAAGCTTGAGAAAGGGTGGCCGGAGGTGCTTGAGGGGGCTTTTGTTTCAAACGGAGGTCCTCTGGAATTCCCTTGGAGATGGCGCTCTGGATTGGCTCAATTTTGCACTTGAGGGGGCTTTTCGCATGTTAAATTACTGGTGCAAAATGAAATAAAATAATTTAAAGGTTTATTTTGGGATTTAAGTGACGGTTGGGCTTTTCGCATGAGGAGGCCCAGTTCATAGCAAAATGGTGATTTTGTAGCTAAGGGTTGATTTCGCAAGCCATTTTGCAGCTGCGAAATGGGGTTGTGGGGCTATGAAATGGCACATGTGTGCCTAAGGAGTGTTTTGCAGGGGGTGCTTGGGCTGCGAAATGTGGCTTTGGAGGGTTTCGTAGTTGCGAAATGGGTATTTGGGTTGTGAAATGGCACACATGTGCCTAGGGAGTGTTTTGCAGCTGCAAAAATTTTCGCATGGAGGGTGCTTGGGCTATGAAATGATTTCGCAGAGGGGGCTTGTTTCACAGCAAGACCTCAATTTTGCAGCATGGTCCTTTTTGCTGTGAAATGTTTTCGCAGGGGAAGCCCCTTTTCGTAGGGGAGCTATTTTGGCTGTGAAATTTTCGCAGGCCAATGAATTTCCTTGCTTTTGAGCTCCTTTGGTTCCCTATGGCCTTCCTTCACTTATTTTGAAATTCCTCTTGAATTTTGTCATTAAAAAAGTCTAGGTTATTTCAAAATAACATAAATTAAAACTAAAATCAAAATTAAAATAATTAATAAAGCTTTTAAACTAGCAAAATTAAACAAAAATATGGACTTTGGCAAGACCAAGTCCATCTAACCCCTTTTTTATCAGGATTTCTGTGGCTCAAGGTGGTTGAATGCCTCCGAAAATGGTTTGAGATGATGGCCATTGACTTTAAAAGTGTCTGTACTATTCGAATTCAGTAGTTCCACCACTCCATTGAGATGCACTTGGTGAATAATGAAAGGGCCTATCCATCTTGACTTCATCTTCCTAGGAAAGATATGGAGGCTAGAGTCATAAGGTAAGACTCTTTGTCCCTTCTGGAATTCTTTGTTGGAGATTAACTGATCATGCCACCTCTTCATCCTCTATTTTGCAACTTTGGAATTGATGTAGGCATCATTTCTTAATTCCTCCATCTCATTAAGGTTTAAGCACCTCTTTGCCCTGGCTCTGATCAAGTCCATGTTTACCTTCTTGATTGCCCACCAAGCCTTATATTCAACTTCCACAGGGAGATGTTACGCTTTGCCATAGACTAGGCGATAAGGAGACATGCCAAGAATAGTCTTATAAGTTGTTCTATATGCCCATAGTGAATCATGGAGCTTAATAGACCAATATCTTCTGCTCGTGTTCACCACCTTCATCAACATATCCTTGATTTCCCTGTTTGCTAACTCAACTTGCTTGAAAGTCTGAGGGTGAGAAGGTGTAGCTACCTTATGCTTCACCCCATACTTGGCTAAAATGGTTTCAAAAGGCTTGTTGCAAAAATGAGTACCACCATCACTAATTATGGCTTTGGGCACCCCAAACCTTGAGAAGATGTTCTCTTTGAGAAACTTGAGAACCACTATGTGATCATTGTGTTTATAGAGGATTGCCTCAACCCATTTAGAAACATAGTCTACCCCCACCAAAATGTAAGAATTACTAAAAGACATTGGGAAAGGTCCCATGAAGTCAATGCCCCAAACATCAAAGAGATCAATTATTAGAATGGGGTTCATAGGCATTTGATTTCTTCATGTTAGCTTCATGTGCCTTTGGCATTTATCACGACTCCTACACATGGTGTGGGCATCTTTGAAGAGTGATGGCCAACTAAACCCTTATTGCAACACCTTCATGGTTGTTTTCTAAGAGGCAAAGTGGCCTCCACATGCACTCTCATGGCAATGACTGAGGATTCATTGTTTCTATTCTTCAGAGACACACTTCCTTATTATTTGATCTGCACAATATTTGAAAAGAAAAGGTTCTTCCCAATAATAGGCATGAATCTTTGCAAAGAAGTGCTTCCTATCTTGTGCTTTCCACTAACTTGGGATTTCACCAGTAACTAGATAGTTAGCAATATGAGCATACCAAGGAGTGTTTTCTAGCAACATAAGTGATTCCTTTAGAAAGTCATCATTAATAGGTAAAATATGGGAATTATGCGCTATAGCCAACCTTGAAAGGTGGTCAGCTACCATATTCTTCACTCTTTTCTTATCTCTGATTTGGAGATTGAACTCTTGTAGTAAGAGAATCCATCTAATCAACGTTGCTTTTACATCTTGCTTTGTCAATAAATACTTTAGGTCTGAATGGTCAGTGAAAACAATGATGAGAGACCCTACTAGATAAGCACGAAACTTGTCTAAGGCAAACACTACAGCTAACAATTCATTCTCTATGGTTGTGTAGTTCCCTTGAGCTTCGTTCAATGTCTTGCTTGTATAGTAGATGACATAGGGCTTTCCATATTCTCTTTGGCCAAGAATAGCTCCTATAGCAAAGTCACTGGCATCACACATCACTTCAAAAGGTAGTTGCCAGTTAGGAGCCCTCACTATTGGAGTGGTTGTCAAAAATTGCTTTAGTTGCTCAAAACTTCTTTAACATCTCTCATCCCATACAAACGTAGCATCCTTACCCAATAATTCATAAAGAGGCTTTGAAAGCTTAGAAAAGTCTCTTATAAACCTCCTGTAGAACCCTGCATGGCCAAGGAATTGCCTTACTCCCTTTACAGTTGTTGGGGATGGCAATTTGACAATAAGTTCCACCTTTGCTTTATCAACTTCAATGCCTCTCTTGGAGATGATGTGGCCAAGGACAATTCCTTGTTGTACCATAAAATGACATTTCTCCTAGTTGAGCATCAAGTCCTTTTTAATGCATCTGTTCAGAACCGCTTCCAAGTTGACTAAGCATTCTTCAAATGTACTTCCATATATGGTGATGTCATCAATGAAAACCTCCATAATTCGCTCCACCATATCACTGAAGATACTTAACATACATCGTTGGAATGTTGCAGGTGCATTACATAAACTAAAAGAGATTCTTCTGTAGGCATATGTTCCAAATGGACATGTGAATGTGGTCTTCTCCTGGTCTTTAACATCGATTTCTATTTGAAAATACCCGGAGTAGCCATCCAAGAAACAATAGAAAGGATGGCCTGAGACTCTCTCCAACACTTGATCAATAGAAGGCAATGGAAAATGATCATTCCTTGTCACAACATTCAATTTTCTATAATCAATACACATCGTGCAACCTGAAGTGAGGCGTGTAGCAACTTCTTCTCCTTTTTCATTTTGTACCACCATGATCCATGACTTCTTTGGTACCACTTGAGTAGGACTCACCCATGGGCTATCTGATATGGGGTAGATAATACCTACTTAAAGTAACTTCAGAACCTCAGCTCGCACCACCTCTTGCATATGAGGATTCAATCTTCTTTGAGGTTGACGAATTGGTTTAGCTTCTTCTTCCAAGTACATATGATGTGTACAGACCAAAGGATTGATGCCTTTCAAGTCAAATATTTGCCATCCTATTGCTTTCTTACACTTCTTAAGAACTTCAAGTAGACACACCTCCTGAGGGGTAGTAAGAGATGACGATATAACAATAGGGCACTTTTGATTCTCTTCTAGGTATGTATATTTCAACTCCGTGGCTAGGGGCTTCAGATTGAGCTTTGGGGTCTCCTCTTTAGCAGCTTCTTGTCTTTATTGAACAAAGATAGAATTTCTTATCTCCTCCTCCAACCTTGTAAAGTAGCAAGCAAAACTGAGGGTTCAGGCAACCCTTCTTCAAGATTCCCAAGACTTTCATTTAACTTCTCTTGCATTTTCTGATTACAATGATCCTCCACTAGAGTGTCAATAATGCACACCTCTTCTGAACCTTCTTCTTCTTCCGGAGTGATTGGCTTTTTGGACATATAGAAGATATTAAGCTCCAATGTCATGTTGCCAAATTATCAGTTGCATGAGTCTATTCCTACAATTTATGATTGCATTTGATGTAGCTAGGAATGGCCTTCCAAGAATAATAGGAACATAATTAGTTTCCTTGACAATTGGGTCCATGTCAAGAACAACAAAGTCTACTAGATAGTAGAAATTATCAACTTGAACTAAGACATCTTCAATTATCCCTCTTGGAATTTTCATTGATCTATCTGCTAGAGATAGGGTGATTGATGTTGGCTTCAATTCACCTAGTCCCAATTGCTTGTAGACAGAGTATGGTAGCAAATTCACACTTGCTCCCAAGTCTAACAAAGCTTTCTCCACTATAGTTCCTCCAATCATGATTGAGATGGTAGGACAACCCGGATCTTTGTACTTCAAAGGAGACTTGCATTGTATGATAGCACTTACTTGCTCAGTCAAGAAGGCTTTCTTATTCACATTCAACCCTCTTTTGATAGTACACAAGTCCTTTAGGAATTTTGCATGGGTTGGAACTTGTTTAATCATATCCAGCAATGGAATATTGACTTTCACTTGTCTCAATACTTCAAGAATTTCTGATGCATTTATGATTCCCTTTTTCCCATGCAAAGCTTGAGAAAAATGTGGAGGTGTGTGTTTCTTCATCACATCTCCTTTGATGAGTACGTTCTCCGGATTGGCATTCACTGTTGAATCATGGTCCTTTTTCCCTTCACTGTTGTCTTTCTTCTTTCCTTTGATTTCCTCCCTCTTCTTTGTCTCTTCTTCTTCTTCTTGTTCTTTCTCAACATGTGGCTTGGGTGTTGGTAGCTCAACCTTTTTACCACTCCTTAGAGTGATCAAGGCTTTGAAATCTCTCACTTGTGAAGATTCTCTGTCATGAGTTTCCACTTCATGGACACCCTTGGGCTTTTGGTGAGGTTGAGAAGGAAATCTCCCCTTCTCTTGCACTGTGTTAAGGTTAGTGAGCCTTGAGATTGAGTATTAGAGATTATCTATCTTCTGAGATAAGTCATTTTGCATTCCATCCATCCTTTTATTCAATGTATTCTCTACACTGTCAATTCTTTGACTGAGTTGAGCATTGATAGATTTCTGATCTCCAACAAAATCTTCCACAACCTTGCTTAGATTCACTATTGCTTGCTCAAGATTTGAAGCTTGTTGAGATGCTTGATCTGGTTATGTATGCTGAGGTGCTCTTGGCTTCCAGGAGAAATTTGGATGGTTCCTCCAATTTGAGTTGTAAGTATTTATGTATGAAGCATTGTTGTTGGGCTTGAATTGTCCAATGACATTTGCTTGATCTCCAGACATTTCCTTAGCGGCTGGAATTATAGGGCACTCCTCCACCAAGTGGTCATAAGATTGACAAATAGGACATGGCATGACTTGCACTAGCGTCTCAGCAACAACTTGCACTTCATGTATCTTTTTCAGTTCTAGCTCCTTCAATCTACTTGTCATAGCTGCAACTTTTGCTTTCATATCAATATCCTCATTCAAGGTGTACATCCCAGCCTTAGCATTGAAGGCATTTGGTTGAGACTTCGTCTTCCCCACTTCTCCTTTGTTCGGTTCACCCCATCCCCTTGAAACTTCATCCACATAACTCAAGAAGTCCATGGCTTCCTCTGTATTCTTACTCATGAAATCTCCTCCACACATAGTCTCTAGGAGTTACTTCATTGAGGAAGACATCCCATCATAAAAATAACTCACCAATAGCCATGTATCAAAACCATGGTGAGGGCGAGCATTGATGGCTTCCATGTATCTTTCCCAACACTCATAGAATTTCTCATACTCTTTAGCTGAGAAGTTTGAAATTTGCCTTTTCAAGCCATTTGTTCTATGACTAGGGAAAAATTTCTTGAGGAATTCAGCTTGCAAATCAGTCCAAGTTCGGATACTCCTTGGCCTTAAAGAATTAAGCTAAATCTTGGTCTTATCCTTCAAAGTAAAAGGAAATAGCTTTAGCCTCATCAAGTCGATCGAAGTTCCTCCATCTTGGAATGTATTACAAGCATCTTCAAACTCCTTGATATGTGCATATGGATTCTCACTTTCCATCCCATGGAAAGTGGGTAGAAGAGGAACAATTTTCGGTCTAATTACTAGCTGCTCTATAGGGGGCACTATACATCATGGTGCACTCGTACGAGGTGGATGCATGCGGTCCCTCATTAATCTGAATGCATTGGGATTGTCCTGGTGACCATGGTGACTATACTGATCTTCAGGTGTAGCTTCCATGATGTTCAAGCTCAATTCCAACTCCTTGTTTTGAGGTGTTTCAAGTTTCATAAGCCTTCCTCCACTGTCTCATATCCAATTTGGCATGCACAACTAGTATCAACTGTAACAAAAACAAAGAAACAAAAGAAAACAAAGGAAAACAAAACTAAAAAAAGACTAAGATTAACTAAAACTAAATTAAAAGATATGTTAAAATATGAACAAGTAGAAGAAACAATTAAAAGAGTTAGTAAAATGAAAGAAAAATCACCAAACTTGTGATGAAGATCACAAGTATTCTAAAAAAATAATATCACTGTGAAGTTGGCACCTTCCCCGGCAACGACGCTAATTGATTTCGTGCCCAGCTAGTGTATGTCCTATTGATTGTGCTTAATCAACTAGTGTACCTTGATTTCGGTCCTCAGGTGGGAGTAATCAACAAAATTTATAACCTATATCACAATGTACTAGGATAGCCTCAACTAGCATAGTATAGTGGCTCTAGGATTGTTCACTGAGAAGGGTTTTCAACTTACAACTGATATTAATTCAAAGTTGAATTGGTACTTTTTCATTCCAAGGTTAGCTTTAAAAGAAAACATAAAATTTGGTTTAAAAAGGATTGGTTTTAAGCTAACAAAAAAAAATAGTAATGAAATTACTTATAAAGAAAAGTGTTTCTTGGAGTTTTTGGATCACTAGGGTCAGGCTCCTACTACAAAATTAGAGTTTCGGTCACTTGAATCTTTCCTCTCATTGGAGATTTAACATATAGTTATTTCTTAAACTGGTGTGGTACAAATGCTTCCCTTTTATGGATTCAAACACTAAATCCCTTTCACTGATTCATCTTGCAATGGCTCGTGCCTCTCACCTAGAATTTGCCATTCAAGGTGACCCTTAACTTTGGATTTCCCCTTCACAAGCTTGCAAGAGATAACTAATGGATGTCTCCTTAGAGTCCAAAAGCTTACCAAGTGTTGGCTATTCTAGAAAATCCTACCTTTGAACCACCTCCCAAAGGCTTGCAAGAGATAACTAGTGCATCTCAATGGATGGAGATCACTTGCCTTACCAAGTGTTGGGCCAGGTGATTTAAAGGTGTTTCAAGTTAACTAAAAACATAGAAGCCATTAATGGGTCATACTTTCTCTTCATTAAAAACTGAAACAATAAAACTTCCAATTTTTGCATTCGACGCCTTACCCAGCTTCCTTAACTCCAAGAGACAAAAATCCTAGCCACTCATTCTCCGAGAAAACATCCTCAGAGCTTGTTTTGTTAGTGAGAAAAATACAATCAAAATGAGTAGGTAAGGCAGAGCAAAGCTCTGTGTATTACTTCCTTCAAAACTATGCAAAAAGTTGGTCTTTGAGTCAAGCTCCCAAGATGTCTGTGTAAAGAAAATTACAAACTATATATAAGAGGTTATTCACCCTTTTTTCTTACTTACTAACTAAGGAATCCTATGATTGGTGGATTACAAGGAGAAAATGGGGATTTAAACAAAAAATATTTGAAGAAAAAAATCTAAAAGAGTCGATCGCAAATATCTGGAAGCACTCAGGTGGATTTCATAGCATGCAACATGGGCTGTGAGATTTCACAAGCCGAAAGTCTCCATTTCACACAAAAAGGCTGATTTCATAGCTAGCACTTTGTGATTTCGCAGCTTGCAAAATTGCCTTTCAGCTTGGTGCGATTTGCTTCCAATGGCCATAACTTCTTCATTTCAGCTCTGATTTGTGGACCGTTTGAAGCATTGGACTCATGACGTCCGGAGATTCAAAATGACATATAGTATACATGAATGGACTTCAGGAAGTGTTCTAAATGTGTCCAATAGTTTTGTCCTCTTGAATTTCTTCATGTTAGATTTCTCTCTTTGTTTCTCCTCCTTGCATTCATGATTTGCTTTTGGCAAAGGACTACAAAGCTCCAAAGCTTGGATTCTTCTTGTAAATGGGCTTCCAATTGCTTTGCCATGGATTCTATAGAATTCTCCTCAATCTTGGATTGCTTTGGTGATAAAAAATCTATCAAAAACACCAAAACTTAACACATTTTGATTAGAAATGATTGTAAGGGTCCTTAACATGCTAATTGAGTTAAAAGGTAATAATTACTACTCGAAAGTGTTTAAAATAGTTAATTTTAAGCTATAAAATAACACTTTTTGAGTAGTAATCATCAACCCAGAGTCATTCATGTCATCCATAGCCCTTATCTCATGATGCAGAATCGTTTACCAAATCCATAACCTTGAGTTATGCATAACATCTACAGGCTTCAGCTTAAGGGACCTCAAGATGTTCATATAATCTATAATGTTGAGTTCTTGATAAAATCAATAACCCTAAACTCATGAGTCGGAGTAACACATATCTGCCATAACCATGTGCTATTCATAGCATCGAGAGCCTTGAGCTCATGACTCAAAGTCACTCATGTAAGCCATAGCTCAAAGTTGCTCATAACATTTAAAGCCCTAAGCCCGTGACCCTGAGTCATTCCTGTCATCCATAAATCTAAGCTTTTAATCACATCTAAAGCCTTGACCTAATGACTCAGAGTCTTTAATTTCATTTACAACCCTGAGTTGTTCATAGCATTTAAACTCATAGGCTCATGACTAAGAATCATTGATATGATCCTCAACTCTGAATTAGTCATAGCATTTGGAGGCCTGAGATCAAGGGATTCTGAGTTGTTCATATCATCCAGAATTGTAAGTTGTTCATAGCATCTAGAGCTTTGAGCTCACACCCTGAAGTTGCTCATGTTAGCCACAATTTTGAGCTCATGACCCGAAGTCCTTCATGTCATCCATTGCCATGAGCTTTTCATAGCATCTAGTGTCCTGAGCTCAAAACATGGAATTGTTTATGTCCACCACAACCTTGATCTATTCATAAGATCTAGAGCCCTAAGCACATGACTCAAAGTTGTTCATGTCATCCATGACCCTCAACTATTTATATCATCTAAAGCCCTAAGCTCATGAGCCAAAGTCATCCATGTCATCCATAGCCCTATGTTGTTCATAACATTAGACCCTTGAGCTCAGGACCCCGAGTCGGTCATGTCAACCACTATCCTTAGTTATTCATAACATCTAAAGCCCTAAGCTCATGACTTAGAGTTGTTCATATCATCCATGACCCTCAACTGTTCATAGCATTTAAAGCCATGGGCTCACGACCATGAATCGTTCTAATGATTCACACCCCATAGTTGTTCATAGCATCTAAAGGCCTAAGTCAATAAGATCCCAAGTTGTTCTAATCATCCAAAACCCTAAGCTTTTCATACTAGAGCCTTATGCTAATGACGAGAGTAGCTTATGTCATCCAGAGTCATGGGCTATTCATAGCAGCTCATGACCTAGAGAATTTCCTCTCAACCACGACCTTGAGTTGTTCATAGCATTTAGAGCCTTGATATCATGACCCTAAGTCTTTCATGTCAACCATAACCTTGAGTTGTTTATAGCATCTAGAGCCCTAAGCTCATGACACAAAGTTGATCATATCATACACAGCCCTGAGCTGTTCATAGCATCTTGTATCCTAATCTCACGACCTGATATCATTCATGTCAACCATAGCCATGAGCTATTCATAGCTTTTAGAGTCCTTGGCTCATGACCTGAAGCCGTTCATGTCATCCGTAGCCCTGAGCTATTCCTAGCATCTGAAGCCTTGAGCTCATGACTTAGAGTCATTGATGTAAAGTGGAACCCTAAATTGTTCATCGCATCTTTATTCATATTATCCAAAACCTAAATCTTTTCATACAATCACAAGCCCTGAGCTCATGACCTAAAGTTATTCATTTCATCCATAGCCTTGACCTATTCATAGCATCTAGAGCCTTAAGTTCACGACCTAGAATCATTCATATCATCCCCAACCTTAACTTGTTCATAGAATCTAGAGGCCTGAGCTCATTGCATCTCGAGTTGTTCTTATCATCCATAACCCTGTGCTATTCAAATCATCTTGAGCCTTGAGTGGATAACCCAGAGTCATTCACATCATCCATAACCCTGAGTTGTTCATAACAGCTAGAGCCCTAAGCTCACAACCCAAAGTCATTCATGTCATCCACAGTCCTAAGATATTCATAGCATTTAGGGCCATAGGCTCATGACCAAGAATCATTCATATCATCCACAATCCTAAGCTGGTCATAACATTTAGAGGCCTAAACTCACTGTATCCCAAGTCTTTCATATCATCGACAACCCTAAGTTGATCGTAGAATCTAGAGCCCTAAGCTCATGACACAGAGTAGCTCATTTCATCCATAACCTTAAGCTATTCATAGTATCTAGAGCCCTGACCTCACAACTCAAAGTCATTCATGTCATCCATAGCCCTAAGCTGCTCATAGTATCTAGAGCCCTTAGCTCACAACCCATAGTCATTCATGTCAACGATAGCCTTGAGTTGTTGATAGTATCTCAAGCCCTTAGCTCATGACCCAATGTAATTCATGTCATCCACAACCCTAAGCTCTTCATAAGATCTATAGTCCTAAGCTTAGGACTTAGAGTAGTTAATGTTATCCATAACCCTTAGTTAGTCATACCATCATGAGCCCTTAGCTCACGACCTATAGTTGTTCATTTTATCCACAACCCTGAACTGTTCATAACATTTATAGCCTTAAGTTCATGACCTAAAATTGTTAATGTCATCTACAACCTGAGCTATTCATATCATCTATATCCTTGAGCTCACAACCTAGAATCGTGCATATCATCCACCACTGTGAGTAGTACATAGTATCTAGAGACCCGAGCTCATGACCTAGCGAAGTTCATGTCATCGAAAACCCTAAGTTGTTCATAGCTTCTACAACCCTAAGCTTACGACCCGAAGATGTTCAGGTGAACCACAACCCTAAGTTATTCATAGTATTTAAAGCCCTATGCTTATGACCCAAAGTCGTTCATATCATCCACAACCTTCAGTTGTTCAGAACGTCTAGAGCCCTAAACCCACGACTCGTAGTTGTTAATGTCAACCACAACCTTGAGTTGTTCATATCATCTAGAGCCCTGAGCTCATGACATTGAGTCACTCATGTCAGCTATAACCTTAAGCTATTCAGAGCATTTCGAGCTTTGGGCTTAGGACCAAGAATCATTCATATGATTCATAGCCTTGAGCTGTTCATATGATCTAGAGGCCTGGACTCATAGGATCTTGATTCATTCATATCATCCATAACCTTGACATGTTCATAACATCTAAAGCCATGAGCTAATGACCCGAAGTAGCTCATGACATCCAATGAATGGCTTTAGCTATTCATAGCATCTAGAGCCTTGAGCTCATGACCCATAGTCGTTCATGTAAACCATAGACCTAAGCTATTCAGAGCATTTAGAGCTCTCTAGTCATGACTCAAAGTCATTCATGTTATCCACAACCCTGAGCTATTCATAAAATCTAGAGTTTTGAGCAAATGATGTAGAATTGTTCATATCATCCAATTCCCTAAGCTATTTATAGCATCTAGAGGTTTGAGATCACCACCTGAAACTGTTTATGTCATCCAAAACCATGAGTTACTCATAGCATCTAAAGCCTTGAGTTCACAACCTAGAATAGTCCATATCATCCACAACTCTAAGTTACTCAAAACATCTAGAGCTTTGAGCTCACTACATAGAATCATGCATATCGTCCACAACCCATAGTTGTTCATAGCATCTTGAGACTAGTGCTCATGAGGTAAAGTAGTTCATCTCATCAACAAAGCTAAGTTGCTCATAGCATTTAGAGCCATGGGCTCATGACCAAAAATCGTTCATATCACCTATAGCCGGAGTTGTTCATAGCTTTTAGAGGCCTGAGCTCATGAGATCCCAAGTCGTTCATATCATCCACAACTTTAAGTTATTCATAACATTTAGAGCTCTGAACTCATGTCCTGAAGTCATTCATTTCATCCATATCCTTGTGCTATTCATAGCATCTAAATCCTTTTATTCATGACCTAGAACCGTTCATATCATCCACAACCCTAAGCTCTTCATAACATCTAGATCCGTGAGTTCGCAACCTAGACTTGTGCATAACATCCACAACCCTATGTTTTTCATAGCATTTAGAGTCTTAAGTTCATGACTCGAAGTCATTCATGTAATCCACAACCTTGAGTAGTTCATAGTATCTAAAACCTTGAGTTCTTGACCTGGAGTAACTCATATCATCCACAGCCTTGAGTTTTTCATAGAATCTAGAGTTGTGAGATCATGACCTGGAGTCCTTCATGTCATCCACGACCCTAAGCAGTTCATAGCATCTAGAGCCTTAAGTTCACAACATAGAGTAGCTCATATAATCCACAACATTGAGTTATTAATAGCATCTAAAACCGTGAGCTCACAACCTGTAGTCATTCATGTCAACCATAACACTAAGTTGTTCATAGTATCTAGATCGTTGAGCTCATGACCCAGAGTCGTTCATGTCATCCACACCCTTGAGCTATTCATAGCATCTAGAATGCTAAGCTCACGACCTAAAGTTGTTCATGTCAACCACAACCTTGAGTTATTCGTAGATTCTAGAGCCTTGAGCTCAATACTAGGAGTCATTCATGTCATCCATAACTCTATTCTATTCATAGAATTTAAAGCCATGGCTCATGACCAAGAATTGTTCTTATCATCTACAACCCTGAGTTGTTCATAGCATATAGACGCCTGAGCTCACAGGATCCCAATTTGTTCATATCTTCCAATACCCTGAGTTTTTCCTAGCATCCCGAGTCATAAGCTCACGACCCGGAGTAGCTCATGTAACCCACAACCTAGAGTTATTTATAGCATCTAGAGCCTTGAGGCCACAACTAGAACTCGTTCTTGTCGACCATAACCCTGAGTTCTTCATAGCATATAGAGCTTAGAGCTTATGACTAAGAGTCCTCAATGTCATCCACTGCCTTTAGCTTTTCATAGCATCTAAACCCATAGGCTCACGACCAAGAATCATTCATATCATTGTCAACCCTAACTTGTTCATAGCATCTAGAGGCCTAAGGTTATGGGATCCCGAGTTGTTAATATCATCCATAATAATGAGGTGTTCATAACATCTAGGGTCCTGAGCTCACAACCCAATGTTGGTTATTCATCCATAACCCTAAGTTGTTCATTATGTATAGAGCCTTAAGTTCATGACCCAAAATCGTTCATATCATCCACAACACTGAGTTATTCATAGCATCTAGATCCTTGAGCTCATGACCTAGAATCGTGTTTATCATCCATAACATGGAGCTCTTCATTACATCTAAAGACCTAAGCTCATGACCTAGAGTAGTTCATGTCATTAATAGGCATAAGTTTTTCATAACATCTAAAACCCTGAGCTCATGACCTAGAGTTGTTCATGTTAACCACAAGGCCACGTTCTTTATAATATGTAGAGCCTTAAGCTTATAACCTAGATTCGTTCGTGTCATCCACAAACCTGAGTTGTTCATAACATCTAGAGCCCTCAACACGCAACCTAGAATCATTCATGTCAACTATAAGCTTGAGTTGTTCATAGCATCTAAAGGGTTGAGCTCACGACCTAGAGTTGTTGATGTCAAACATAGTATTGAGTTGTTCATAGCATCCAAAGCCTTGAACTCACTACTTAGAGTCATTCATATCATTGATTCGTGCCCAGCTGGTGTATGCTCTGTTGATTGGTGTTCAATCAACTGGTGTACTCTGATTTCAGTCCTCAAACGGGAGTAATCAACAAAATTTATAAACCTATTTCACCATATACTAGGGTAGCATTACCTAGCATAGCATAGTGGCTTTAGGATCGTTCAGAGGGATGGGTTTTCAAATTCAACTGATATTAGTTCAAAAACTGAATTGATGCTTTTTCTTTTCAAGGCTAGTTTTAAAAGAAAACATAAATATGTTTGAAAATGTTGGTTTTAAGTGAAACCAATAATAAAGTAACTGAAATTACTTACAAAGAAAAGTGCTTCTTAGAGTTTTAGATCAATAGGTTCAGGTTCCTTATACAAAAAGGGAGATTCCTGTCACTTGGATCTGTTCTTCGCATTGGGGATTTAATATATAGTTATTTCTCGAACCGGTGTGGTACAGATGCTTCCCCTTAATGGGTTCAAACACTGAATCCCTATCACTGAATCATCTTGCAATGGTTCATACCTCTCACCTAGTATTGGCCATTCAAGGTGATCCTAAACCTTGGATTACCCGTCAAAAGCACGTAACTAATGCATGTCTCCTAGGAGTCCAAAAGCTTACCAAGTATTGGCTATTCTAGATAATCCTACCTTTAAACCACCTTCCAGAGGCTCGCAAGAGAGAAACTAGTGAATCTTAATGGACGAAGACCACTTGCCTTACCAAGTGTTGGCCCAGGTGATTTTAAGAGATTTTAAGTTAACTAAAAAGAAAAAAACCATTAACGGGTCACACTTTCTCTTCATTAAAAAATGAAACAACAAAACTTCCACTTTTGTATTCGGAACCTTACCTAGCTTCCTTCACTCCAAGAAAACAAAAAGCCTAGTCACTCATCCTCTAGGAAAACATCCTTAGAGTTTGATTTTCTATAAATAAAAATAAAAGAGAAAACAAAATGAGTAGGCAAAGTAGAGCAAAGCTCTATGTATTCCTTTCTGAAAAAACTATACAAAGTGTTGTCTCTGAGAAAAAACTCCCGAGAGATTCTTTAAAAGAAAATTAAAATAGATATTATATAAGGGGACTATTTACCCCTCCTACTAACTTCCCAACCAAGAAAACTTGTCATTGCTGGGTTATAAGGAGAAAATAAGGATTTACACATAAATATCTAAAGATAAATATCAAACAGAGTCAGTGCGCAAATATCTCAAATTACAGGTGGATTTCGCAAGTTCAAATGCAACTTGTGAAAATTTTGCAAGTTCAGATTATCCATTTCGCAAGTTGTGAAGTTGTCCTGTAACTTATCAGTTCTCTGTCCTGCAGCAATTCCTTTCCTCTTCCTATTTCGCAAGTTGGATTCCACAACTTGCGAAATTGTTAGATGGTTGATTTCTTCTGTGTTTTTCTTCCTTGCATCCTAATTTGGCTTTGGCAAAGGGTTATGAAGCTCCAAAGTTTAGTTTCTTCATGAATTTGAGCTTCAACTTGGTTTTCCATGAACTATACAAAGATCTCCCTCATTCTTGGATTGCTTTGGTGATAAAAAAACTATCAAAAACACCAAAACTTAACACAATTTGATTAGAAATGATTGCAAGGGTCCTTAACATGCCAATTGAGTTAAAAGGTAATAATTACTACTCAAAAGTGTTCAAAAAAGTTAATTACAAGCTATAAAATAACACTTTTTGAGTAGTAATCACTTCCCCTAACCGACATGTTGCTAGTCCCTTAGCAATGAAGGAGATAAAAATAAAAATAAACAATACTATAATTTATAACATCATGCTGATCACTCCAAAAAGTTTCAAGTGGCATGATGATTAAACTCTCACATGGAACATTAAAGATATAAAACTCAAACTTCAATAAGAATTATCAAATAACTTGCCTAATCATAATTCATAAAAAGAAGACATTATGCAAATTTAAGCTTTAAAAGAATTTCCACTCCCAAAAGGTCAATCCTTACTCTTCCACAAAAATCTAAGTGTTACTTATTAGTTTCCAAAAATAGTATGCTGAACTAATCTCCCCCTCCCCCTCTCCCAATTTAGTTCTTTTTCAAAACTTAGCAAACTGAAAACCTTCAATAGGCTAAGAACGCACCTCATTTATTTCACACTTTTTTTTTGTAGGAGTACAAAGGTTAAAGGTATTCTTTTCTAAATTGTCCATGTAACGGGGGTCCATCGATGACTCCCAACCAATTAAGGTTTAGGGCCTCAAGCTTCAAGGATCTTTCGACCACTAACTCCTCGGATTTTACCCTGGACTTTTGAGATTTGAATTCAATACCCAAGCACCTACAATATGTTAAACTCCACCTATTCACCCTTGTAACGAGCATTCAGGTCAGTGACTCCCAACCAGTGAAGGTTTAAGGCACCAGGTTTTAAAGATTTTCACCATATACCCCTCAGACCTTGCTCCAGTTTCAAGGCAAGTAAACATCAAAGGCTCATTGGCCTTTTCTAAGGTGTCTCAACACTATTAAAATGAGGTTAAAGGTACCAAGTCTAAATTTTCCTAAGTCAAGGGGTGAAATAGTTTTTCATCTTCTAATCGAAACCTAGAGTGCACAGTGTGTGGTAAGTTTAAAGTGGAAGAAATAAGGTTGAATTCAATAGAAGTTTCAACAATTCATCAACTTTAATAAGCATAATACAAACTCTAAGTCAAGTAAAAAAATACAAAAATTCAATTTCTCCTATTTCATTTTGAGATTTTTTCTTGATAACCATGAAGAGTATTTAGAAAAAATTTTAAATTTACACAAAAAGTAACTAAATTACCATTTATAACTTAGCATTATAAACAATACTTCCTTCATCAACTCCCCCCAACCATGTTAAACATTGCCCCCAATGTTTGAAGAGCAATTGAAAATAAAGGGAGGAAGTGGTACCTCCTAAGTGGAATAGATTCTGAATTGTATAGGAAAAACCACATGATTCAAAAAACAACAAAAATATGAGTGTAGGAAATAAAATAAGAATATGCCAAGTATACTAAAAAACGATGGATATGTATTACTTTAAGAAAGTACAATATGAATTATGCACAAGTAATACATCCAATCCCAGCATATAAAACATAAAAAACATGGGATTAAAAGTTTTACTATAATAAGTAAATAATAAAAATAGATAGATGATCAGGTAGTGGTGGGGGGATCATATGGAGATGATGGCCCTGCTGTGGTCTCCTCATGAGGCATAGTCTACTCTACTGGAGTAGCTTCCTCAGATGGAACTATAGACTCTATCATAGGCCAGGCATATCATGCTCAGGTGGTGGAAAAATACCCAAATGTTGTTGTATCTGCCTAAGGATGGCAATATGCTGGGTCTGTGTGGCGATAAGTTGATCCTAACGTGCACATATGACTGCCATCTGCTAGAAGAGAGCACCTTGAGTGGTACTCAATGTCTGCAATGTATGACATAGGCCTCTGAACTTTGAACTGGATATGGTGATAGAGGACTCAGATGGAGGAGGTGCTAATGTAGATGGTACAACTGGTGGAGCTTCAGGAGTGGTAGGCGGAGCAGAAGATGTAGCCTCAGGTGTTGGCACTATAGGAGGTACTGTAGTGGCAGGTGGTATGATCTCTATAGGTATCTCAGCCTGCAGTGCCTGTGGTGGCTGCTCATCCTGTGGTAACTCTGGAGGTGCTAGCATATCTAGGGCTCTTGGAGGTGCAACATAGGTCAGCAAATGATTCCATTTGTTGAGAGTGAATAACTCTCGGCAAAGGCGGCGACGCTCGAGCTGAGGCTCAGAAGGGTAGCCCAAATGCTCTAATATTTGATAGAGCAACTTGGGAAAAAGTAATGGAATGACATATGCTCTCTAGAGCTTCTTCCTATGGACCTTCTTTTCAAAGTAGAGAAGAGAGGTCATAATCAAATGACGAGGGCCAAAGTAAAAACCCTCTGATATCCGGAATAAAACCTCCAATATAGCTCCTCTCCTTTGTACCATATGCTGAAGTGGAAATACGTTGGAGCGTAGCACCACATCCAGAAGAAGCATCCCAGATGGAAGCTCCTTCCTAAGAAGGAATGAATGTGTAGAGGTCCCCCTAAACAATATATGGACCATGTCCTTCTGAGAAAATTGGGGCCACTCTTTGAAATCTGCTAGACTTGCCGGCTCATATGGAATATGCAGGGCCTCTGCAATGTGTCTAGCTCCAAGGATACCATGGCGTCCATCAATAGTGAAGTGGATGACAGTAGGATCCCAAACGCGACATGTGGTCATAGATTGATAGAAGTCTAGTGCTACTCTGGGATAAAGGAAGCCCTTAGGATTCATCAAGTGCTCCAAATGGTATCTCTACAATAGGTGGAATGAATCTTTAAGCTTCGACTACTATCTGAAAGTCTCCATATCAAAGCAGAGCTCGGAGTTGAATGGCCTAGCTCGGCAATCCAAATTTTCCTCTATAGGTGGCTGTGTAACCATAGATAGCCTAATAATCACTTCCGAAGTAATCCCAGAAGGAATCTAAGACTCTATAGTAGGCGACTGAGATTGTGGAGGTGCACATGACTCTCTTAGGCCTGAAACTCTAGCTTTCATTGTAGGAGAGTGATGAACTGATTTCTTGGGGTGAGAAAAGTGCTTGCCCTAGGTGTAGTGGGTGGTCTCCTCGTCTCGTACCTGGGCTGAGGAGGGCTAGATGACACTCCACCCTCAGAAGGTGGAATAGCATAGCCCTGTAAAGCCTCAGATGTCGAATCCCGTGCAGGTAAAGCTCTCGGTCTGATATTGCGAGCTGATGGAGACGCGGCGTGGGCTCTTCTCATCTTGGCCATGGAAGAAATGGAGAAGTTTATGTTCCTCAAGGTGCGCATAGGTGTGCGAAGTCTCTTCTTCTTCAGACGCACGACCTCTGGGCTTTCAATGGAGGAGATGCTCTAGACTTTTGGATTTCGCAACTTATAGGGTTTTTTCACAAGTTAGAGTGGCTGTGCGAAATGAAATTGGAAGACATCAGAGGTTTAAATAGGAATTTAAATGACTTTTGGTATTTTCGCAAGTTGGTTGGAATTCACAAGTTGGTTCGCAAGTTACCCCATTTTGCAACTTGATTCGCAGGCTGCGAATTGGATTTTGAACTTGCAAAATGGCACATGTGTGCCTGAAGGTGCTTTCGTAGGCTGCAAAGATTTTCGCAAGTTGAATAGTGGACTTGCGAATTTAAGCTTTGAGGATTTCGCAAGTTGGCCCCCATTTTCACAAGTTGGAATTTCAACTTGCGAAATTTTTACAAGTTGAACTGTTGCTCTGTTTTTCAGGCTTTTTCTCATTCTTTGGTTCTTTCAGGCTTTCCTCCAATTCCTTTGAAGTTCCTCCTAATTTTGATCATTAAAAAAAAAAAAAAAATCTAAGTTAGATCAAAATAAAATAAATTAAAGCTAAAATTAAAATTAAAACAAATAATAAAGCTTTTAAATCAACAAAATTGAAACAAAAAAACATGGACTCTGGTTAGTCTTCAGAAAGACTAAGTCCACTGCCTGTCTTGATTGAAAGGCTCCATGAATGGCTTGGGACGGTGGCCATTAACTTTGAAACTGTCTGTGTGCTATTGGAATTGAGTAGTTCCATTACTCCATTCGAATGCACTTGGTGAATAACGAAAGGGCCTATCCACCTTAATTTTAGCTTTCCTGGAAAGACGTGGAGCCTAAAGCCATAGAATAAGACTCTTTGTCCCTTTTAAAATTCTTTGTTGGAGATTAACTGATCATGCCACCTCTTCATCCTCTATTTTGCAATTTTAGAATTGATGTAGGAATCATTTCTCAATTCCTCCATCTCATTAAGGTCTAAGCACCTCTTCATCCCGGCTCTGTTCAAGTCCATGTTTACCTTCTTAATTGCCCACCAAGCCTTGTATTCAACTTCCATAGAGAGATGACATGCTTTGCCAAAGAGTAGGCGATAAGGAGACATGCTAAGAATAGTCTTGTAAGTTGTTCTGTATGCCCATAATGAATCATGGAGCTTAACAGACCAATCTCTTATGCTCGTGTTCACCACATTCATCAATATATTCTTGATTTTCCTCTTTGCTAACTCAACTTGCCCAAAAGTCTAAGGGTGGTAAGGTGTAGCTACCTTGTGCTTCACCCCATACTTGGCTAAGAAAGTTTCAAAAAGCTTGTTGCAAAAATGAGTACCTCTATCATTGATTATGGCCTTGGGCACCCCAAATTTTGAGAAGATGTTCTCTTTGAGAAACTTGAGAACAACTTTGTGGTCATTATGTTTACACGGGATTGCTTCAACCCATTTAGAAACATAGTCTACACCCACCAAAATGTAAGAGTTACTAAAAGACATAGGGAAAGGTCCCATGAAGTCAATGCCCCAAAAATCGAGAAGATCAATTATTAAAATGGGGTTCATAGGCATTTGATTCCTACATGTTAACTTCCCAAGCCTTTGGCATCTATCACAGCTCCTACACATTGTGTGAGCATCTTTGAATAGTGATGGCCAACTAAAACCTAATTGCAACACCTTCGTGGTTGTTTTCTAAGAGGCAAAGTGGCCTCCACATGCGCTTTTGTGGCAATGAATGAGGATCCCCTGTTGCTCTTGTTCAGGGACACACTTTCTTATTATTTGATCTGCATAATACTTGAAAAGAAATGGTTCTTCCCAATAGTAGGCATGAATTTTTGTAAAGAAGTGCTTTCTATCTTATGCTTTCCACTCACTTGGAACTTCACCAGTAACTAGATAGTTAGCAATATGAGCATACCAAGGAGCACCTTCTAACAACATGAGTGACTCCTTCGAAAAATCATCATTAATAGGTAAACCATGGGAATTATGCGATATAGCTAGCCTTGAAAGGTGGTCAGCTACCCCATTCTCCACTCCTTTCTTGTCTTTGATTTAGAGATTAAACTCTTGTGGTAAGAGAATCCATCTAATCAGCCTTGCTTTTGCATCTTGCTTTGTCAATAAGTACTTCAAAGCTGAGTGATCAATGAAAACCATAATGAAATACCCTACCAGATAAGCACGAAATTTGTCCAAGGCAAAAACTACAACCAACAATTCTTTCTCTGTGGTTGTGTAGTTTCTTTGCGCTTTGTTCAATGTTTTTCTTGCATAGTAGATTACATAGGGCTTTCTATCCTCTCTTTGACCAAGAACAACTCCTATAGCAAAGTCACTAGCATCACACATCACTTCAAAAGGTAGTTGCCAATTAGGAGCCCTCACTATTGGAGCGGTTGTCAAGAACTGCTTCAGTTGTGCAAAACTATTTTGACATCTCTCATCCCATACAAATTTAGCATCCTTACCCAATAGTTCATAAAGAGGCTTTGAAAGTTTAGAGAAATCTTTAATAAACCTCTTGTAGAACCTTGCATGGCCAAAGAATTGCCTTACTCCTTTTACAATTGTTGGGGATGGCAACTTGACAATAAGTTTCACCTTTGCTTTATCAACTTCAATGCATTTCTTGGAGATGATGTGGCCAAGGACAATTCCTTGTTGTACCATAAAATGACATTTCTCCCAGTTAAGCACTAAGTCCTTTTCGATGCATCGGTTCAGAAAAACTTCCAAGTTGACTACGCATTCCTCAAATGTGCTTCCATATATGTTGATATCATCCATAAAAACTTCTATAGTATGCTCCACCATATCACTGAAAACGCTTAACATACATTGTTGGAATATTGTCGGTGCATTGCATAAACCAAAAGGCATTCTTCTATAGGCATATGTTCCAAATGGACATGTGAATGTGGTATTCTCCTAGTCTTCAACATCAATTTCTATTTGAAAATACCTGGGGTAGCATTCTAAGAAACAATAGAAAGGATGGCCTAAGACTCTTTCCAACACTTGATCGATAAATGGCAATGGAAAATGATCCTTCCTTGTCATAGCATTCAATTTTCTATAATCAATACACACCCTGCAACTTGAAGTGAGGCGTGTAGCAACTTCTTCTCTCTTATCATTTTGCACCACTATGATCCCTGATTTCTTTGACACTACTTGAGTAGGACTCACCCATGGGCTATTTGATATGAGGTAGATAATATCGGCCTGAAGTAGCTTAAGAACCTCAACTTGCACCACCTCTTGCATATGAGGATTCAATCTTCTTTAAGGTTGATGAACTGGCTTAGCTTCTTTTTCCATGTATTTATGATGTGTACAGACTAAAGGGTTGATACCTTTCAAGTCATATATTTGCCATCCTATTGCTTTCTTACATCTCCTAAGAACTTCAAGTAAAAACTCCTGTTGAGGAGTGACAAGAAATGAAAATATTGCAACAGGGCACTTCTTATTCTCTTCTAGGTATGCACACTTCAACTCCGTGGATAGTGGCTTCAGAATAAGCTTTGGGGCCTCCTCTTTAATAGCTTCTTGTGCCTCCTCCTCATTGAACAAAGGTATAATTTCTTCTATCCTTCTCCAAGATGGTAGAGTAGCAAACAAATCTTAAGGTTCAGGTAACCCTTCATCAAGATCCCCAAGACTTTCATTCAACTTCTTTTGTATTTTCTTATTGCAATGCTCCCCGAGATTTGCACTGTATGATGACACTTACTTGCTCAGTCAAGAAGGCTTTCTTATTCACATTCAACCCTCTTTTGATAGTGCACAAGTTCTTCAGGAATTTTGCATAAGTTGGCACTTGTTTGATCACGTCTAGCAATGGGATGTTGACCTTCACTTGCCTCAATACTTCAAGAATTTCTAATGCATTGTTGATTCCCTTTTTCCCATGCAAAGCTTGAGGAAAAGGTGGAGGCATGTGTTTCTTCATCACATCTCCATTAATAACTATCTTATCTGGATCTTCATTCACTTTTGAATGATGGTCCTCTTTCCTTCCACTGCTCACTTTCTTCTTTCCTTTGATTTCCTCCCTCTTCTCTGTCTCCTTTTCACTCTCTATTTCATCATGTGGCTTGGGTGTTGGCAGCTCAACCTCTTTACCACTCCTCAGAGTGATCATGGCTTTGACATCCCTCACCTGTCCCTCATGAGCCTCCACTTCATGGATACCCTTGGGGTTTTGGTGAGGTTGAGAAAGAAACTTTCCCTTCTCTTGCACTGTGTTAAGGTTAGTGAGCCTTGAGATTGAGTATTGGAGATTATCTATCTTTTGAGATAGATGATTTTACATTCCACCCATCCTTTTATTCAACGTATTCTCTACACTGTCGATTCTTTAACTGAGTTAAGCATTGATGGATTTCTGGTTTCTAACAAAATCTCCCACAACCTTGCATAGATTCACTATTGCTTGCTCAAGATTTGAAGCTTGTTGAGATGCTTCGCCTAGTTACGTGTACTGAAGTGCTCTTGGTTTCCTGGAGAAATTTGGATGGTTCCTCCAATTTGAATTGTAGGTATTTCCATATGAAGCATTGTTATTGGGCTTGAATTGTCTAATAACATTTGCTTGATCTCCAAACATTTCTCTAATAGCTAGAATTGTAGGACACTTTTCCACTAAGTGCTCATAAGATTGACAAATTGAACAAGGCATGACTTGCACTGGTGTTTCAGAAATGACCTGCACTTCACTAATCTTTTTCAGTTCTAACTCCTCCAATCTTCTTGTCTTAGATGCAACTTTTGCTTTCATGTCAATATCTTCGTTCAAGGTATACATCATAGCCTTAGTATTAAGAGCATTTGGTTGAGATGTCATTTTTCCCACTTCTCTCCTGTTCGGTTCATCCCATCCTCTTGAAACTTCAGCAACATAATTCAAGAAATCCATGGCTTCCTCCCTATTCTTACTCATGAAATCTCCTCCACACATTGTATCTAGGAGTTGCTTCATTGAGGAAGACATACCGTCATAAAAGTAGCTCACCAATAGCCATGTATCAAAGCCATGGTGAGGACAAGCATTGATGGCTTCCATGTATCTCTCCCAACGCTCATAGAATTCCTCATTCTCCTTAGCTAAGAAGTTTGAAATTTTCCTTTTCAAGCCATTGGTCCTATGAGTAGGGAAAATTTTCTTGAGAAATTCAGCTTGCAAATCAATTCAAGTTCGGATACTCCTTGGACTTAAACAATTAAGCCAAATCTTGGCCTTATTCGTGCCCAGTTGGTGTATGCCCTGCTGATTGGTGTTCAATCAATTGGTGTACTCTGATTTCAGTCCTCAGACGGGAGTAATCAACAAAAATTATAAACCTATTTCACCATATACTAGGGTAGCATTAGCTAGCATAACATAGTGGCTTTAAGATCGTCCATAGGGATAGGTTTTCAAATTACAATTGATATTAGTTCAAAAACTGAATTGGTGTTTTTTCTTTCCAAGATTAGCTTTAAAAGAAAACATAAATATGTCTGAAAAGGTTGGTTTTAAGTGAAACCAATAATAAAGTAACTGAAATTACTTACAAAGAAAAGTGCATCTTGGAGTTTTACATCACTAGGCTCAGGTTCCTTGTACAAAAGAGGAGATTTTGGTCACTTGGATCTTTTCCTCGCATTGGGGATTTAACATATAGTTATTTCCCGAACCCGTGTGGTACAGATATTTCCCCTTAATGGGTTCAAACATTAAATCCCTGTCACTGAATCATCTTACAATGGTTCATACCTCTCACCTAGTATTAGCCATTCAAGGTGATCCTTAACCTTGGATTACCCGTCAAAAGCCCATCGAAGATAACTAATGGATGTCTCCTGGGAGTCCAAAAGCTTACCGAGTGTTGGCTATTCTAGATAATCCTACCTTTAAACCACCTGCCAGAGGCTCGCAAGAGATAAACTAGTGAATCTCAATAAACGATAACCACTTGCCTTACCAAGTGTTGGCCTAGGTGATTTTAAGGGATTTTAAGTTAACTAAAAAGATAAAAACCATTAACGGGCCACACTTTCTCTTCATTAAAAACTGAAACAACAAAACTTCCACTTTGTATTCGGAACCTTACCTAACTTCCTTCACTCTAAGAAAACAAAAAGCTTAGCCACTCATCCTCTGGGAAAACATCCTCAGAGTTTGATTTGCTAGAAATAAAAATAAAAAGATAAAACAAAATGAGTAGGTAAGGCAAAGCAAAGCTCTGTGTATTCCTTTCTGAAAAACTATACAAAGTGTTGTCTTCGAGAAAAAACTCCCGAGAGATCCTTTAAAAGAAAATTACAATAGATATTATATAGGGTGGCTATTTACCCCTCCTGCTAACTTCCCAACCAAGAAAACTTGTCATTGGTGGGTTACAAAGAGAAAATAGGGATTTACACACAAATATCTGAAGATAAATTTCAAACGGTGTCGGTGTGCAAATATCTCAAATTACAGGTGGATTTCACAAGTTCAAATGCAACTTGCGAAAATTTCGCAAGTTCAAATTATCCATTTCACAAGTTGCGAAGTTCTCTTGCAACTTATCAGCTCTCTGTCCTACAACAATTCTTTTCCTCTTCCCATTTCGCAAGTTGCAAAAATTTCGCAAGTTGGATTCCACAACTTGCGAAATTGCTGGATGGTTGATTTCTTCTATGCTTTTCTTCCTTGCATCCCCGTTTGGCTTTGGCAAAGGGTTATGAAGCTTCAAAGCTTAGTTTCTTCATGAATTTGAGCTTTAACTTGGTTTTCCATGAACTATACAAAGATCTCCCTCATTCTTGGATTGCTTTGGTGATAAAAAAGCCATCAAAAACACCAAAACTTAACATAATTTGATTAGAAATGATTGCAAGGGTCCTTAACATGCTAATTGAGTTAAAAGGTAATAACTACTACTTGATTCGCATGGATACCCAGTCGAGTCATTTAATCAAAAAACATTTATAAAACCTATGACCTCATACTAGTGTAGCAAAGCTACTATAGTATAGTGGCTCTAGGGTCGAACTCTGGGATGGGTTTTCATTCTACCAGTGATATACTCATGATTAGAAATTAAATTTAATGATTTCCTTTATCAAAAACTTAAAGCTTAAAAAGAAAATAAAATTTGTTTTGAAAGTATTTGAAACTAAATTAACATAAACTAATTAAAAATGGAAGAAAGAAAGTTTCTCGGAGCTAAGGATTGCTAGGATCAAGTTTAAAATGAAAAGTGGAAAATTCCAGATTTTTCTCCTCGCATTGGGGATTTAACCTATAGTTATTTCCCGAACCGGTGTAGGTTTGACAATGAAGATTTAATCCATAAAAATCAATAGAAATGGTAGTCAAGGTCCATTAATGGCTTTAGATACTATATAGGTCTTCACCTTGAACCACTTTCCAATGGCTCGTACATGATAACTAATGGACTAATATGGATCTAGCAATAAGCATCCATAAAGACCTGAAGCTTACCATGTATTGGCCATTCAAAGTGATTCTAAGGGATTTAAAGCAAAACTTTAGATTAAAAAGCCATTTATGAACTTCAACTACCTGAATTTAATGCACGAGCATTTTCCAACTTTTCATCTGGACTTTTCACCTAGCTTCCTTCACTCCAAGAAACCAAGAGTTTAGCCTCTCATCCTCTGAGAAAACATCCTCAGAGGTTGTTTGGCTTCCAAGAAAGAGAAAATAGTAACGAGAAAATAGAAAATAAGAGTGCTCTGTATATTCCTAAGTGTTCAGCTCAACACTCGTGTTCCATTTTGTTCCCTTTCTTCAAGAGGTGATTTCCACCCCTTATATAGTTTTTACAAAAGCAAAGCTTTTCATTGGCTTGCTACAAGGAGAAGAAAGGAAATTACATCAAAAGAACTTAAGAAAATATCTAAAGTGGAGTCGGCAAAACAGGGGAGGGGGTGTGCGAATTTCGCACACCTCAAGAGGGATTTCGCACAGGTGTGCGAATTTCGCACACCCTTCAGAAGGTATGCGAAATTTTCGCACACCTGGAGCAGTTCTCTTCCGAAAGTCATAACTTCCTTGTTTCAGCTCCAAATCGTGCACGGTTTGAAGCGTTGGATTCTTGACTTCTTGAGCTTCGAAACGGTATATAGCATGTAAAAAATGGACTTCGGGAAGTGCTCCAAAAGTGCCAAAGAACACTACAGCTGCTCACTTCAGATTTCCTCCTTGCTTCTCTTTTGATTTTCTTTGCTTCTCTTTGCTTTTCTTCTTTGGTTGGCTTGTCTTAATGATCCAAAAAGATGTAAAAACACTAAAACTAGCCACAAATATGATTAGAAGTCATTGCTAGGTCCTTAACATGCCAATTGGAATAAAGGTGAAGAATTACTACACAAAAGTGCTTAAAACATAATGACTTAAAGGTGTAAAATGGCACTTTTGGGTAGTAATCACTACTCAAAAGTGTTTAAAAGAGTTAATTACAAGCTATAAAATAACACTTTTTTAGAAGTAATCAATCATCTATTGCCCTCAGCTACTCATATCATTTAGAGCCCCGAGCTCACGACCCGAACTTCTTCTTTTCAACCATAACCATGAGTAGTTTATAGCATCTAAAGCCTTTAGCTCACGACCTAAGGTTGTTCATAGCATCCACAACCTTGAGTTATTCATGGCATATAGAGGCTTGAGTGCATGATGTAGAATCATTATTAACATCCACAGTCCTGAGTGGTTCATAGCATCTAGAGGCCTCAAGTCATAGGAGACCAAGTCATACAAGAGACCGACTCATATATATCATCCACAACTATGAGTTGTTTATAGCATCTAGACCTTGAACTCATGACCCGAAGTTGTTCAGGTGAACCACAACCTTGAGTTGTTGATAGAATCTCAAGTCCAAATCTCATAACCCGGAGTCGTTCATGTCATCCACAACATTGAATAATTCATAGCATCCAAAGGTTTGAGCCCATGACACAAAATCATTTGCATTTTTCCCAACCTTAATCAATTCATAGAATCTAGAGGACTGAGCTCATGGGATCCCAAGTTGTTCATATCATCCACAACTTTGAGTTGTTCATATCTTCTAGAACCCAAAGCCATTCATGTCAACCACAACCTTGAGTTGTTCATATAATCTTGAGGCCATGACCCATAGTCCTTCATGTCATCCACAATCCTGAGTTGTTAAAAGCATTTAGAGCCCTAAGCTCATGACCTAGAGTTGTTCATATCAATCATAACCCTGAGTTGTTCATTGCATCTAGAGGCCTAAGATCATGACTCATAGTGGTTCTTATCCATCACAACCTCGAGCTATTTATAGCATCTAGATCCTAAGCTGATGACCTAGAGTAGTTCATGTAAATAACAACCTTAGGCAATTCATAAAACCTACACCCCTGAGCTCACAACTCATAATCGTTCATGTTAACCACAACCCTAAGTTGTTCATAGTATCTAGAGGATTGAGCTTAAGACCTAAAGTCATTCATGTCATCCATAACCCTAAGTTATTCATAGTATCTAAATCCATGATCTCATGACCCAAAGTCATTCATGTCAACCATAACCTAGAGATGTACATTGCAACTAGAGCCTTGAGTTCACGACCTAAAGTTGCTCATGTTAACTAGCACCATGAGCAATTTATAAGATCTAGGGCCTTATGATCATGACCTGGAGTCGTTCATGTCATCCATAACCTTGAGCAGTTCATAACTCTAAGCTATTCAAAGCATATAGAGCCTTGAGTTCACGAGCTGAAGTCGTTCATGTCAACCACAACCGTGAGTTGTGTATAGTATATAGAGCTAAGAGCTTATGACCCAGAGTCATTCATGTCATCCACAACCCTGAGTTGTTCATAGCATCTAGATCCCTCAGCTCATGACCCATACTCTTTCATGTGATCGACAACCCAGACCTTTGTATGACATCTACAACCCTTAGCTCATGACCTAGACTCTTTCATGTCAACTATAGCCTTAAGTTGTTCATAGAATGTGAAGGCCTCATCTCATGACCGGTGTCATTTATGTCATCCACAACATTGAATTTTTATGAGCATCTAGAGCCCTAAGCTCACGACCTGGAGTCTTAATGTCAACCACATACTTATGTTGTTCACAGCATCTAGAGCCTTTAGGTCATGACCCAAAGTCCTTCATGTTAACGACAACCTAGAGCAGTTCATAGCATCTAGAGCTCTAAGCTCAAGACACATATTTGTTTATGTTAAACACAACCCTGAATTATTCATAGCATCAAGAGCCCTGAGCTCATTACCCAAAGTCATTCATGTCAACTATAGCATTAAAAGCTTTGAACTCACAACTTGGAGTTTTTCTTATCATCAATAGCCTTAAGGTGTGCACAGCATCTAGAGCCCTAAGCTCGCAACTTGGAGTCTTTCTTATCAACCATAACTCTGAGATGTTCATAGAATCTAGAGACATGATCTCGTGAACTAGAGTCATTCATGTTATTCATAACCTTGAGTTGCTAATAGCATCTACAACCCTGAGCTCATGACCCAGAGTCATTCATGTCATCCATAGCCTGAGCAGTTCATAGTATTTAATGGCTTGAACTCGTGATAAAGAATCATTCACATCATCCAAAGCTCTAAGAAATTCATAAGATCTAGAGGCTTAAGCTCACAGGATCCCGGGTCATTCATATCATCCATAACTTTGAGCTCTTCATAGCATCTAGAGCCCTAGGCTTATGACCAGGAGTAGCTCATGTCATCCATAGCAAAGAGTTGTTCATAGCATCTAGAGCCTTAAGATTATGACCCAGAGTCATTCATGATAACCATAACCATGAGCTGTTCATAGCACCTAGAGCCCTCAGCTCTCGACCTAATGTCTTTGATGTCATCGACAACCCTAACCTATGTATAGCATATAAAGCCCTCAGCTCATGACTTGGAGTCTTTCATGTCATCGAAAACCTTAAGTTGTGCATAACATTTAGAGCTCTAAGCTCATAACTAAGAGTCTTTCATATCAACCACAACCTTGAGCTTTACATAAAATCTAGAAGCCTGATCCCATGACTCGGAATCGTTCATGTTGATTCGTTCCCAATTGGTGTACCAACTGATTCATTTGATTCGTTTGCCCAGCTAGTGTCTTCTAATTCAGTCCTCAGACAGGAGTGATCAGCAAAATTTATAACCTGTTTTCACCATGTACTAGGATAACATAGCTAGCATAGCATAGTGGCTCTAGGATCGTTCACTGGGATGGGTTTTAATTTCACACCTGATATTAGTTTAAAGAATTGATTTGGTGCTTTTTCTTTTCTAAGTTAGCTTTAAAAGAAAACATAAACTTTGATTTGGAAAAGGTTGGTTTTAAACTAACCAAAAATAGTAACTGAGTTTAATTACAAAGAAAATGGTCTCTTGGATTTTCAGGTCACTAAGTTCAGGCCCCTTATACAAAAGTGGAGATTCCAAATCTTTCCTCGCATTGGGGATTTAACCTATAGTTATCCTCCCAACCGGTGTGTTACAGTTGCTTCCCATTAATGGTTTCAACCCTAATTCCCTCTCACTGATGCATCTTGCAATGGCTCATACCTCTCACCTAGCATTTGCCATTCAAGGTGATCCTTAACCTTGGATTACCCTTCACAAGCTCACAAGAGATAACTAATGGATGTCTCCTTAGAGTCCAAAAGCTTACCAAGTGTTGGCTATTCTAGAAAATCCTACCTTTAAACCACCAACCAGAGGCTCGCAAGAGATATAAACTAGTGTAACTCAATGGATAGAGTCCACTTGCCTTACCAAGTGTTGGCCCAAGTGATTTTAAGGTGTTTTAAGTTAACTAAAATATAAAAACCATTAACAGATCACAACTTCCTCTTCATTAAAAATTGATCTTACCTTTGTATTCGGGCCTCTTACCTAGCTTCCTTCAATCCAAGAAACAAAAAGAGCCTAGCCACTCATCCTCGAGGCCTCCGAGAATGTTTGGCTAGAAAGAAAATGAAAACAGAATGTGAAGGAAAAAGCAGAGCAAGTGCTCTATAGATATATTTCTTACTATCCTCCTCCATCTATTACATTACATCCCTCCTTTTTCTTTACATGATATCAAAGATATATATAAAAGATATTTTCTAAGAAATATCCAAAGAGATATATTTAACCTCCCTTTAGATATCATAAATATCCTAGAAATATCCCTAGATTTTTTTATATGCTTTGGAATAATTCACAATTTAATTACATAATTGTACTTAAGAAATATTCACATTGTTTACAGGGCTACTGCACTTAGGCAGGTGCATGGAGTCGTGCATGTAGGCTGCAGACAACAATTATTTCCTAAATACATTTATTCGATTAAATTTTAAGTTTATCACAAAGCTTATAAGAAAGTTTCAAGCCATCTACACATATATATGGTGTAATTAATATTGAAGGTAATAATCTTGTGAGGAGAATTACAAATATTTATGCTATTCTTGTTAAGAGTAGTCTCTTTTCAATTTTAGGATGCATGTATGAAGTTGTCTCTTTTAGAACTGTAGATTTGTGGCATGATATATAACAACCTTTAAAGAAAATGAAGAAGTATATAATTTATGTAGAACATGCAGTAGTCTAGAATTTGAGATTTGTGATATTGAATGCAATAGTCTTTAAATAATTGTCGATTTATGGTATGAGGTGCAGTAGTCCTTAAAGAATTTTAGATTCGACAAACCATTTTATAGAATTTGCCCACAACTAGATAACCAGCCTATTGGACACTAAGTATATTTTTTATTAATAAAGCCTTCATTTTTTTTTTAATTCTTCAAGTGT
The DNA here is from genome assembly GCF_004353265.1 of Vitis riparia. Classification (NCBI taxonomy): domain Eukaryota; kingdom Viridiplantae; phylum Streptophyta; class Magnoliopsida; order Vitales; family Vitaceae; genus Vitis; species Vitis riparia. Next base: position 24,448 of record NW_023269690.1, on the reverse strand, counting down.
TACCTCCTTTGTTCATCTGTATCTTTAAAATTCTTTGGAAACTACTACATATCACACCATAAATTAAGAATCTTATACTACTACATATTCTATCTAAAATCCTAGACTGCTCTATTTTCTATTGAGTCTATTACATATCATACCATAGATCAAGAATTCTAAAAGACTATTGCATACATAAAACCTAAAATTGTAAAGAAGCTACACATGACAAGAATTCCAAGAAATCTTTTTAATTCTCTTTACAATTTTATATTAGCTTCCATTAATCAGTAGATATTTGAAGATGTCTCCGATTATTTTATATGATTTGGAATAAATTCACAATTTAATTAAATAATTGTACTGAAGAAATACTCACATTGTTTACAGGGCTACTCCACTTAGGCAGGTGCATGGAGTCGTGCACATAGGCTGCAGGCAACAATTATTTCGTAAATACATTTATTCGATTAAATTTTAAGTTTATTACAAAGCTTATAAGAAAGTTTCAAGCCATCTACACATATATATGGTTTAATTAATATTGAAGGTAATAATCTTGTGAGGAGAATTATAAATATTTATACCATTCTTGTCAAGAGTAATCTCTTTTTCAATTTTAGGATGCATGTATGAAGTTGTCTCTTTTAGAATTCTAGATTTGTGGCATGATATATAACAACGTTCAAAGAAAATGAAGAAGTATATAATTTATGTAGAACATGTAGTAGTCTAGAATTTGAGATTTGTGATATCGAATGCAATAGTCTTTAAATAATTGTTCATTTATGGTATGAAGTGTAGTAGTCCTTAAAGAATTTTAGATTCGACAAAGCATTTTATAGAATTCGCCCACAAATAGATAACCAGCCTATTGGACACTAAGTATATTTTTTATTTATAAAGCCTTCATTTTTTTAAATTCTTCAAGTGTTACCTCCTTTGTTCATCTGTATCTTTAAAATTCTTTGGAAACAACTACATATCACACCATAAATTAAGAATCTTATACTACTACATATTCTATCTAAAATCCTAGACTGCTCTATTTTCTATTGAGGCTATTACATATCATACCATAGATCAAGAATTCTAAAAGAGACTATTGCATACATAAAACCTAAAATTGTAAAGAAGCTCCACATGACAAGAATTCCAAGAAATCTTTTTAATTCTCTTTACAATTTTATATTAGCTTCCATTAATTAGTAGATATTTGAAGATGTCTCCAGATTATTTTATATGCTTTGGAATAAATTCACATTTTAATTAAATAATTGTACTTAAGAAATACTCACATTGTTTACAGGGCAACTCCACTTAGGCAGGTGCTGGGAGTCGTGCACATAGGCTGCAGGCAACAATTATTTCCTAAATACATTTATTCGATTAAATTTTAAGTTTATTACAAAGCTTATAAGAAAGTTTCAAGCCATCTACACATATATATGGTTTAATTAATATTGAAGGTAATAATCTTGTGAGGGGAATTATAAATATTTATGCCATTCTTGTCAAGAGTAGTCTCTTTTAAATTTGAGGATGCATGCATGAAGTTGTCTCTTTTAGAATTCTAGATTTGTGGCATGATATATAACAACCTTTAAAGAAAATGAAGAAGTATATAATTTATGTAGAACGTGTAGTAGTCTAGAATTTGAGATTTGTGATATCGAATGCAATAGTCTTTAAATAATTGTCGATTTATGATATGAAGTGCAGTAGTCCTTAAAGAATTTTAGATTCGACAAACCATTTTATAGAATTCGCCCACAAATAGATAACCGGCCTATTGGACACTAAGTATATTTTTTATTAATAAAGCCTTCATTTTTTTAAATTCTTCAAGTGTTACCTCCTTTGTTCATTTGTATCTTTAAAATTATTTCGAAACTACTACATATCACACCATAAATTAAGAATCTTAGACTACTACATATTCTATCTAAAATCCTAGGCTGCTCTATTTTCTATTGAGGCTATTACATATCATACCATAGATCAAGAATTCTAAAAGAGACTACTGCATACATAAAACCTAAAATTCTAAAGAGCTACACATGATAAGAATTCCAAGAAATCTTTATAATTCTCTTTACAATTTTATATTAGCTTCCATTAATCAGTAGATATTTGAAGATGCCTCTAGATTTTTTTATATGCTTTGGAATAAATCCACAATTTAATTAAATAATTGTACTTAAGAAATACTCACATTGTTTATAGGGCTACTGCACTTAGGCAGGTGCATGGAGTTGTGCACGTAGGCTGCAGGCAACAATTATTTCCTAAATACATTTATTCGATTAAGTTTTAAGTTTATTACAAAGCCTATAAGAAAGTTTCAAGCCATCTACATATATATATGGTTTAATTAATATTGAAAAATAATAATCTTGTGAGGAGAATTATAAATATTTATGCCATTCTTGTCAAGAGTAATCTCTTTTCAATTTTAGGATGCATGTATGAGGTTGTCTCTTTTAGAATTATAGATTTGTGGCATGATATATAACAACCTTTAAAGAAAATGAAGAAGTATATAATTTATGTAGAACATGTAGTAGTCTAGAATTTGATATTTGTGATATCGAATGCAATAGTCTTTAAATAATTGTCGATTTATGGTATGAGGTGCAGTAGTCTTTGAAGAATTTTAGATTCGACAAACCATTTCATAGAATTTGCCCACAAATAGATAACCGGCCTATTGGACACTAAGTATATTTTTTATTAATAAAGCCTTCATTTTTTTAAATTCTTCAAGTGTTACCTCCTTTGTTCATCTGTATCTTTAAAATTCTTTGGAAACTACTACATATCACACCATAAATTAAGAATCTTATACTACTACATATTCTATCTAAAATCCTAGACTGCTCTATTTTCTATTGAGGCTATTACATATCATACCATAGATCAAGAATTCTAAAAGACTATTGCATACATAAAACCTAAAATTGTAAAGAAGCTACACATGACAAGAATTCCAAGAAATCTTTTTAATTCTCTTTACAATTTTATATTAGCTTCCATTAATCAGTAGATATTTGAAGATGTCTCCGATTATTTTATATGATTTGGAATAAATTCACAATTTAATTAAATAATTGTACTGAAGAAATACTCACATTGTTTACAGGGCTACTCCACTTAGGCAGGTGCATGGAGTCGTGCACATAAGCTGCAGGCAACAATTATTTCGTAAATACATTTATTCGATTAAATTTTAAGTTTATTACAAAGCTTATAAGAAAGTTTCAAGCCATCTACACATATATATGGTTTAATTAATATTGAAGGTAATAATCTTGTGAGGAGAATTATAAATATTTATACCATTCTTGTCAAGAGTAATCTCTTTTCAATTTTAGGATGCATGTATGAAGTTGTCTCTTTTAGAATTATAGATTTGTGGCATGATATATAACAACTTTTAAAGAAAATGAAGAAGTATATAATTTATGTAGAACATGTAGTAGTCTAGAATTTGAGATTTGCGATATCGAATGCAATAGTCTTTAAATAATTGTCGATTTATGGTATGAGGTGCAGTAGTCTTTGAAGAATTTTATATTCGACAAACCATTTTATAGAATTTGCCCACAAATAGATAACCGGCCTATTGGACACTAAGTATATTTTTTATTAATAAAGCCTTCATTTTTTTAAATTCTTCAAGTGTTACCTCCTTTGTTCATCTGTATCTTTAAAATTCTTTGGAAACTACTACATATCACACCATAAATTAAGAATCGTATACTACTACATATTCTATCTAAAATCCTAGACTGCTCTATTTTCTATTGAGGCTATTACATATCATACCATAGATTAAGAATTCTAAAAGAGACTACTGCATACGTAAAACCTAAAATTCTAAAGAAGCTACACATGACAAGAATTCCAAGAAATCTTTATAATTCTCTTTACAATTTTATATTTGCTTCCATTAATCAGTAGATATTTGAAGATGTCTCCAGATTTTTTTATATGATTTGTAATAAATTCACAATTTAATTAAATAATTGTACTAAAGAAATACTCACCTTGTTTACAGGGCTACTACACTTAGACAGGTACATGGAGTCGTGCACGTAGGCTGCAGGCAACAATTATTTCCTAAATACATTTATTCGATTAAATTTTAAGTTTATTACAAAGCCTATAAGAAAGTTTCAAGCCATCTACATATATATTTGGTTTAATTAATATTGAAAATAATAATCTTGTGAGGAGAATTATAAATATTTATGCCATTCTTGTCAAGAGTAGTCTCTTTTCAATTTTAGGTTGCATGTATGAAGTTGTCTCTTTTAGAATTCTAGATTTATGGCATGATATATACCAACCTTTAAAGAAAATGAAGAAGTATATAATTTATGTAGAACATGTAGTAGTCTAGAATTTGAGATTTGTGATATCGAATGCAATAGTTTTTAAATAATTGTCGATTTATGGTATGAGGTGCAATAGTCTTTGAAGAATTTTAGATTCGACAAACCATTTTATAGAATTTGCCCACAAATAGATAACCGGCCTATTGAACACTAAGTATATTTTTTATTAATAAAGCCTTCATTTTTTTAAATTCTTCAAGTGTTACCTCCTTTGTTCATCTGTATCTTTAAAATTCTTTGGAAACTACTACATATCACACCATAAATTAAGAATCTTAGACTACTACATATTTTATCTAAAAACCTAAAATTGTAAAGAAGCTACTCATGACAAGAAATCCAAAAAATCTTTATAATTCAATATACAATTTTATATTAGCTTCCATTAATCCGTTGATATTTATAGATGCCTCTAGATTTTCTTCTAAGCTTTGGAATGAATTTAGAATTTAATTGAATAATTGTACTTAGGAAATACTCGTATTGTTTGTAGGGTTGTAACACTTGGGCAAGTGCATGGAGTCGCGCCCGCAGGCTGCAGGCGACAATTATTCCTTAAGTACATTTATTTGATTAAATTTTAAATTTATTACAAATCTTATAAGAAAGTTTCGAGGCATATAAATATACTTATGGTTTAATTGAAGGTAATAATATTGTAAGGAGAATTATAAATATTTATGCTATTCTTGTCAAGAGTTGTCTCAGTTCAATTTTAAGGTGCATCTATGAAGTAGTCTCTTTTAGAATTTTAGATATGTGGCATGATATATAACAACCTTTAAGGAAACTGAAGCAACCTATAATTTTATATAGAATATATAGTAGTCTAGTATTTGATATTTAGGATATAGAATTTAATAGTGTTTAAAGAATTTTAGATTTATGGTATGGAATGCAGCAGTCTCTAAAGAATTTTAGATTTGACGAACCATGCTATAGAATTCGTCTACAAAAAGATAATGTGCCTATTTGACACTAAGTATATTTTTTATTAATAAAGCCTTCATTCTTTTAAATTCTTCAAGTGTTACCTCCTTTGTTCATCTGTATCTCTAGAATTCTTTAGAAACTACTACATACCGCACTATAAATTAAGAATCTTAGACTACTACATATTCTATCTAAAATCCTAGACTACTCCATATTCTATTGAGGCTATTACATGTCATACCATATATCAAGAATTCTCAAAGAGACTACTCCATACATAAAACCTAAAATTCTAAAAAAGCTACACATGACAAGAATTCCAAGAAATCTTTATAATTCTCTATAAAATTTTATATTAGCTTCCATTACTCCATAAATATTTGAAGATGCCTTCGGATTTCTTTATATGTTTTGGAATAAATTCAGAATTTAATTGAATAATTGTACTTAGAAAATACTCGCATTGTTTACATGGCTATTGCACTTGGGCGGGTGCATGGAGTTGCGCACACAGGTTGCACGCAACAATTATTTTTGAAATATATTTATTCAATTAAATTTTAAATTTATTAACAAGCTTATAAGAAAGTTTTGAGGCATCTACACATGTCTATGATTTAATTGAAGGTAATAATATTGTGAGGTGAATCATAAATATTTATGATAATTCTATTCTAGTGTAGTCTCTTTTCAATTTTATGGTGCATGTATATGAAGTAGTCTCTTTTAAAATTTTAGATTTGTTACATGATATATAATAACCTTTAAAGAAAATGAAGTAGTCTATAATTTTATATAGAATATGTAGTAGTCTAGAATTCAAGATTTGTGATATGGAATGTAATAGTCTTTAAAAAATTTTAGATTTGTAGTAAGGAGTACAAAGTCTCTAAAAAATTTTACATTTGACAAACCATGATATAGAATTCAGCCACAAATAGATAATGAGCCTATTTGACACTTTTTTTTTTTTACTAAGAAAGCCTTCATTGTTTTAAATTCTTCAAGTGTTAGCTCATGTGTTCATTGCTATCTTTAGAATTCTTTAGAAACTACTAATACCAAAAATTAAGAATCTTATACTACCACATATTCATTCTAAAATTCTAAACCACTCAATTTTCTTTTGAGGCTACTACTTATCATACACAAGATCAAGAATTCTAAAAGGGACTACTCTATACATAAAACCTAAAATTCTAAAGAAACTACTCATGAACAGAATTCCAAAAAATCTTTTTAATTCTTTATACAATATTATATTAGCTTCCATCAATCCATGGTTATTTGTAGATGCCTCCAAATTTTTTATAAGCTTTGGAATATATTTAGAATTTAATTGAATAATTGTACTTAGGAAATACTCGCATTATTTATAGGGATGCAACAATTGGGCGAGTGCATGGAGTCACACACACAGGCTATTATTCCCTAAATAGATTTATTCTATTAAATTTTAAATTTATTACAAAGCTTATAAGAAAGTTTTGAGGCATCCACGCATATCTATGGTTTAATTGAAGGTAATAATATTGTGAGGAGAATTATAAATATTTATAATAATTCTTGTCAGAAATAGTATATTTTTAATATTAGAGAGCATGTATGAAGTAGTTTCTTTTATAATTTTAGATTTGTAGTGTGATATATAGTAAGCATTAAAGAAAAGTAAATAGTCTATAATTATATATAGAATATGTAGTATTCTAGAATTCGAGATTTGTGATATGGAATGTAATAATCTTTGAAGAATTTCAAATTTATGGCATGGAGTGTAGTTGTCTCTAAGAATTTTATATTTGACAAACCATGTTATAGAATTCGCCCACAAATAGATAATGAGCCCATTTGACAGTAGGTATTTTTTTTTTTATTAATAAAGCCTTCATTCTTTTAAATTCTTCAGGTGTTAGTTCCTTTGTTAATAGCTATCTTTAGAATTCTTTAGAAACTACTGCATACCATACCACAAATTAAGAATCTTAGACGACTACATATTTAATCTAAAATTCTAGACTACTCCATTTTCTTTTGAGGCTACTACACATCATATAGAAGATCTAGAATTCTAAAATGGACTACTCCATACATAAAACCTAAAATAATAAAGAATCTACTCATGACAATAAGTCAAAAAAATCTTTATAATTCTCTATACAATTTTATTTTAGCTTCCATTAATCCGTGGATATTTTTAGATGCCTCCAAAATTTCTTATAAGCTTTGGAATAAATTCAAAATTTAATTGAATATTGTACTTAAGAAATACTTGCATTGTTTAGAGGGCTATTGCACTAGAGCGGGTGCATAGATTTGCACACCCAGGCTATATATGAGAATTATTTCCTCAATAAATTCATTCGAATAAATTTTAAATTTATTACACAGCTTAAAGGAAAGTTTTGAGGCATCTACACATATCTATAGTGTAACTGAAGGAACTAAAATTGTGAGGAGAATTATAAATATTTATGATAATTCTTGTCAAGAAAAGTCTTTTTTTGAATTTTAGGGTGCATATATGAAGTAGTCTCTTTTGCAATTCTAGATTTGTGGCATGATACATAATAACCTTTAAAGAAAATGAAGTAGTAGATAATTGTATATAAACATGTAGTAGTCTAAAATTCAAGATTTGTCATATGGAATGTAAAAGTATTTAAAGGTCATTAGATTTATAGTATGAAGTGCAGCAGTCCCTAATGAATTTTAGATTTGATAAACCATTCAATAGAATTAGACAAAAAAAATAGATAGCGAGCCTATCTAACACTAGGTATATATTTTTTTATTATCAAAGCCTTCATTCTTTTAAATTCTTCAAGTGTTAGTTCCTTTGTTCATAGCTATCTTTAGAATTCTTTAGAAACTACTATATACCATACCACAAATTAAGAATCTTAGACTACTACATGTTCAATCTAAAATTCTAGACTACTCCATTTTCTTTTGAGGCTACTACATATCATACAGAAGATCTAGAATTCTAAAAGGGACTACTCCATACATAAAACCTAAAATTCTAAAGAAGCTACTCATGACAAGAATTCCAAAAAATCTTTAGAATTCTTTATACAATTTTATATTAGGTTCCATTAATCTGTGGATATTTGTAGATGCCGCTAGATTTTCTTAAAAGCTTTTGAATAAATTCAAAATTTAATTGAATAATTGTGCTTAGGAAATACTCGCATATTTTACAAGGCTACAACAAACAGGAAGGTGCATGGAGTCGTGCACACAAGCTTGAAGTAACAATTATTTCCTAAATACATTTATCCAATTAAATTTTAAATTTATTACAAAGCTTATAAGAAAGTATCGCGGCAACTACACATATCTATGGTTTAATTGAAGGTAATAATATTGTTAGGAGAATTATAAATATTTATGATAATTCTTATCAAGAGTGGTCTCTTTTTAATTTTAGAGATCATGTATGGAGTAGTATCTTTTAGAATTCTAGATTTGTGGCATGAAATATAATAACCTTTAAAGAAAAGGAAGTAGTCTATAATTTTATATAAAATATGTAGTAGTCTAGAATTTGAGATTTGTGATATGGAATGTAATAGTCTTTAAAGAATTTATATTTATGGTATGGAATGTAGCAATCTCTAAAGAATTTTAGATTTGACAAACCATGCTATAGATTTCGCCGACAAATAGGTAATGAGCCTATTTAACACTAGGCATATTTTTTATTAATAAAACTTTCATTCTTTTAAATTCTTCAAGTGTTACTTCCTTTGTTCATCACTATCTTTAGAATTCCTTAGAAACTACTACACACCATACCACAAATCAAGAATCTTAGAGTACTACATATTCTATCTAAAATTCCATTTTACCCCATTTTCTTTTGAGGTTGCTACATATCATACACAATATCAAGAATTCTAAAAGGGACTACTCCATATATAAAACCTAAAATTCTAAAGAAGTTACTCCCAAAAACTTCATGAAATCTTTATAATTCAATATACAATTTTATATGAGCTTCCATTAATTTGTGGATATTTGCAAATGCCTCTATATTTTCTTATAAGCTTTAGAAAAAATTTAGAATTTAATTGAATAATTATACTTAGGAAATACTCACATTGTTTACAAGGCTACAACAACTAAGTGGGTGTATGGAGTTGCACATGCAGGCTGCAGGAGACAATTTTTTCCTAAGTATATTTATTCAATTAAATTTTAAATTTTGTACAAAGTTTATAAGAAAGTTTCGAGGCATCTCCACATATCTATGGTTTAATTGAAGGTAATAATATTGTGAGAAGAATTACAAATATTTGTGATATCTCTTGTCAAGAATTGTCTCTTTTTACTTTTAGGTAGCATGTATGAAGTAGTCTCTTTTAGAATTCTAGATTTGTGGCATGATATGTATAACCTTTAAAGAAAATGAAGTAGTTTTTAATTTTCTATAGAATATGTAGTAGTCTAGAATTCGAGATTTGTTATATGAAATGTAATCATCTTTAAAGAATTTTAGATTTATGGTATGGAGTGTTGCAATCTCTAAAGAATTTTAGATTTGACGAACCATGCTATATAATTCACCCACAAATCGATAATGAGCCTATTTGACACTAGGTATATTTTTTTATTAATAAAGCCTTCATTCTTTTAAATTCTTTGAGTGTTAGTTCCTTTGTTCATTGCTATCTTTAGAATTCTTTAGAAACTACTACATACCATACCAAAAATTAAGAATCTTAGACTGCTCCATTTTCTTTTGAGACTACTATATATCATATACAAGATCAAAAATTCTAAAAGGGACTATTTCATACATAAAACCTAAAATTTTACAGAAGCTACTCATGACAAGAATTCTAAAAAATCTTTATAATTCTCTATACAATTTTATATTTGCTTCCATTTATCTGTGGATATTTGTAGATGTCTCTAGATTTTCTTAAAATCTTTGGAATAAATTCAAATTTTAATTGAATAATCATACTTAAGAAATACTCGCATTGTTTAGAGGGTTGTTGCACTTAGGCGGGTGCATGGATACAAGCACTCAGGCTACATGGGACAATTATTTCCTAAATGCATTTATCTAATGAAATTTTAAATTTATTACAAATCTTATAAGAAAGTTTCAAGACATATCCACATATCTATGGTTTAATTGAAGATAGTAACATGTGAGACGAATTATAATATTTATAATATTTCTTGTCAAGAGTAGTCTCTTTTTACTTTTAGGGAGCATGTATGAATTAGTCTCTTTCAAAATTCTAAATTTCTTGCATGATATATAATAACCTTTAAAGAAAATGAAGTAATTTATAATTTGCTAAAGAATGTGCCGTAGTCTAGAATTTGAGATTTGTTATATGGAATGTATTAGTCTTTAAAGAATTTTAGATTTATGGTATGGAGTGTCGCAATCTCTAGAGAATTTTAGATTTGACAAACCATGCTATAGAATTCACCCACAAATAGATAATGAGCATATTTGACACTCAGTATATTTTTTATTAATAAAGTCTTCATTCTTTTAAATTGTTTAAATGTTAGTTCCTTTGTTCATCGCTATCTTTAGAATTCTTTAGAAACTACTACATACCATTTCAAAAATTAAGAATCTTAGACTACTACATATTCAATCTAAAATTCTAGACTACTCCATATTCTTTTGAGGCTACTACATATCATATACAAGATCAAGAATTCTAAAAGGGACTACTCCATACATAAAACCTAAAATTCTAAAGAAGCTACTCATGACAAGAATTTGAAAAAATCTTTATAATTCTCTATACAATTTTATATTAGCTTCCATTTAGATATTTGTAGATGCCGGATTTTCTTATAACCTTTGGAATAAATTCAAAATTTAATTGAATAATTGTACTTAAGAAATAGTCGAATTGTTTGGAGGGTTATTACACTTAGGCCGGTGCATGGATACAAGCACTTAAGCTGCACGAGACAATTATTTCCAAAATACATTTATTCAATTAAATTTTAAATTTATTACAAACCTTATAAGAAAGTTTCAAGACATCTGCACATATCATTGGTTTAATTGATGATAATAAAATTGTCAGGACTATTATAAATATTTATGATAATTCTTGTCAAGAGTTGTCTATTTTTAAATTTTAGGGTGCATGTATGAAGTAGTCTATTTTTCAATTCTAGATTTTTGGCATGATATATAATAACCCTAAATGAAAATGATAATGAGCCTATTTGACACTAAGTATATTTTTTTATTAATAAAGCTTTCATTGTTTTATATTCTGCAAGTGTTACTTCCTTTGTTCATCTTTATCTTTAGAATTAGTTATAAACTACTACATACCACACAACAAATCAAGAATCTTATATTACTACATATTCAATCTATAATTCTAAACTACTCCATTTTTTGTTCAGGCTACTACATATCATACCACAGATCAGGAATTCTAAAAGAGTCTACTCCATACATAAAACCTAAAATTATAAAGAAGTTACTCAGGAAAAAAATTCCAAAATATCTTTATAATTCTCTATACAATTTTATATTAGTTTCCATTAACATGTGGATATTTGAAATGCCTTTAGATTTTCATATAAACTTTGGAATAAATTCAAAATTTAATTGAATAATTGTACTTAGGAAATATTCGCATTGTTTACAGGTTGTAGCAATTGTGCGGCTGCATGGAGTCACACACCCAGGTTGCACGTGATAATTATTTCTCAAATACATTTATTTAATTAAATTTAAACTTTATTATAAAGCTTATAAGAAATTTGAAGAAATCTACACATATCCATGGTTTAATTGAAGGTAATAATATTGTGAGGAGAATTATAAATATTTATGATAATTCTTGTCAAGAGTAATCTCTTTCCAATTTTCGGGAGCATATATGAAGTAGTAGTCTCTTTTAGATTTCAAGATTTGTGGCATGATATATAATAACCTTTAAAGAAAATGAAGTAGTCTATAATTTTATATAGAATATGTAGTAGTTTAGAATTCAAGATTTGTGATATGGAATATAATAGTCTTTAAAGAATTTTAGATTTATGGTATGGAGTGCAACAGTCTCTAAAGAATTTTAGATTTGGCAAACCATGCTATAGAATTCGCTCATTAATAGATAATAGACCTATTTGACACTAAGTATATATTTTTTATTAATAAAGCTTTCATTGTTCTAAATTCTTCAAGTGTTACTTCCTTTGTTCATCTCTATCTTTAGAATTCTTTATAAACTACTACATACCACATAACAAATCAAGAATCTTAGACTACTACATATTCAATCTAAAATTCTAGACTATTCCATTTTCTTTTGAGGTTGCTATATGTTATATCACAGATCAAGAATTATAAAAGACACTACTCCGTACATAAAACCTAAATTTTATAGAAGCTACTCATGATAAGAATTCTAAAAGAGAATACTCATACATAAAACCTAAAATTCTAAAGAAGCTACTTATGACAAGAATTCCAAAAAATCTTTATAATTCTCTATAAAATTTTATATGAGCTTCCATTAATCTATGGATATTTGCAGATGCCTTCCGATTTTCTTATAAACTTTGGAATAAATTCAATATTTAATTGAATAATTGTACTTAAGAAATACTCGCATTGTTTACAGGGTCATAGCAATTGCGCGACTACATGAAGTCACACGCGTAGGCTGCACGCAACAATTATTTCTTAAATACATTTATTCATTTAATTGAAGGAAATAATATTGTGAGAAGACTTATAAATATTTATGAGCATTCTTGTTAAGAGTAGTCTCATTTCAATTTTAGGGTGCATATATGAAGTAGTCTATTTTAGAATTCTAGATTTGTGACATGATATATACTAACCCTTAATGGAAATGTACTGCATAATTTTATATAGAATATGTAGTAGTCTAGAATTTGAGATTTGTGATATGGAATGTAATAGTCATTAAAGATTTTAGATTTGTAGTACGAAGTGAAGCAGTCTATAAAGAGTTTTAGATTTGATGAACCATGATATAGAATTCACCCACAAATATATAATGAGCCTATTTGACACTAGGTATATTTTATTAATAAAGCTTTACTGTTTAAATCTTCAAGTGTTACTTCCTTTGTTCATCTCTATTTTTAGAATTCTTTGGGAACTACAACATACCATACCACAAATAAAGAATCTTAGACTACTAAGTATTCTATCTAAAATTTAAGGCTAGTCCAGTTTCTTTTCAAGCTACTACATATCATATGACAGATCAAGAATTCTAAAAGAGATTACTTCATACATAAAACCTAAAATTTTAAAGAAGCTACTCATGACAAGAATTAAAAAAAAAAATCTTTATCATTCTTTATACTATTTTATATTAGCTTCCATTAATCCTTGGATATTTGGAAACGTCTCTAGATTTTCTTATGTGCTTTGGAATAAGTTGAGAATTTAATTGAATAATTGTACTTGGGAAATGCTCGCATTACTTACAGGGTTGCATCACTTGGGCGGGCGTATGGAGTTGCGCAGGCAAACTGCACATGAAAATTATTTCCTAAATGCATTTTTTCAATTAAACTTTAAATTTATTACAAAGCTTATAAGAAAGTTTCGAGGCATTTACACATATCTATGGTTTAATTGAGGGTAATAATATTGTGAGGAGAATTGTAAATATTTATGATAATTCCTACCAAGAGTAGTCTCCTTTCAATTTCAGGGAGCATATATGAAGTAGTCTCTTTTAGATTTCAAGATTTGTGGCATGATATATATAATAACCTTTAAAGAAAAGGAAGTAGTCTATAATTTTATATAGAATATGCACTAGTTTAGAATTCGAGATTGGTGATATGGAATGTAATAGTCTTTAAAGCATTTTGGATTTATGGTATGAAGCGTAGTAGTCTCTAAAGAATTTTAGATTTGGCGAACCATGCTGTAGAATTCGCCCACAAATAAATAATGAGCATATTTGACACTAAGTATATTTTTTATTAATAAAGTGTTCATTGTTCTAAATTCTTCAAGTGTTACTTCCTTTGTTCATTTCTATCTTTAGATTTCTTTATAAACTACTATATACCACACAAGAAATCAAGAATCTTAGATTACTACATATTCAATGTAAAATTCTAAACTACTCCATTTTCTTTCAGGCTACTACATATCATACCACAGATAAAGAATTCTTAAAGACACTACTCTGCACATAAAACCTAAAATTTTATAGAAGGTACTCATGACAAGAATTCTAAAAGACCTTTAAAGGAAATATATTGTATAGTTTTATATAGAATATGTAGTAGTCCAAAATTCAAGATTTGTGATGTGGAATGTAATAGTCTTTAAAGAATTTTAGATTTATGGTATTGAGTTCAGCAGTCTCTAAAGAATTTTAGATTTGGTGAACCATGCTATAGAATTTGCCTACAAATAGATAATGAGCTTATTTGAAACTAGGTTTATTTTTTTATTAATAAAGCTTTTATTGTTTCAAATTTTTTTAAGTGTTACTTTCTTTGTTCATCTCTATCTTTTGAATTCTTTAGAAACAACTACATACCGTGAAACAAATAAGGAATCTTAGACTACTACATATTCTATCTAAAAATCGTGATTGCCCCATTTTCTTTTGAGGCTACTACATGTCATAACACAAATCAAGAATTTTAAAAGAGACTATTACATACATAAAACCTAAAATTCTAAAGAAGCTACTCATGACAAGAATTCAAAAAACTCTTTATAATTCTCTATACTATTTTATATTAGCTTCCATTAATCTGTGGATATTTGTAGATGCCTCCAGATTTTCTTATAAGCTTAGAATAAATTCAAAATTTAATTGAATAATTGTACTAGGGAAATGCTTGCATTGCTTATAGGGCTACAACACTTGGGCGGCCGCATAGAGCCGTACACGCAAGCTACACGCGACAATTATTTCCTAAATACATTTATTTCATTAACTTTAAATTTATTACAAGCTTATAAGAAAGTTTCAAGGCATTTACACATATCTATGGTTTAATTGAGGGTAATAATATTGTGAAGAGAATTGTAAATATTTATGATAATTCCTGTCAAGAGTAGTCTCTTTTCAATTTCGGTGCATATATGAAGTAGTCTCTTTTAGAATTCTAGATTTGTGGCATGATATATAATAACCCTTAAAGAAAATGAAGTAGTGTATAATTTTATATAGAATATGTAGTAGTACATAATTTGAGATTTGTGATATGAAATGTAATAGTCTTTAAAGAATTTAAGATTTATGGTATGGAGTGTAGCAGTCTTTAAAGAATTTTATATTGACAAACCATGCTATAGAATTCTCCCACAAATAGGTAATGAGCCTATTTGACACTAGGTATATTATTTCTTAACAAAGCTTTCATTATTTTACATTCTTCAAGTGTTACGTCCTTTGTTCATCTCTATCTTTTGAATTATTTAAAATTCTAGACTACTACATATTCTATCTAAAATTCTAGACTACTCCATTTTTTTAGGCTACTACATATCATACCACAGATCAAGAATTCTAAAAGAGACTACTCCATACAAAAAACCTAAAATTCTAAAGAAGCTACTCTTTAGAAAAATTCCAAAAAAAAAAAATTATAATACTTTATACAATTTTATATTAGCTTCCATTAATCTGTGGATATTTGCAGATGCCTCCATAATTTCTTATATGCTTTGGAATAAATTCAGAATTTAATTGAATAATTGTACTTAGGAAATACTCGCATTGTTTATAGAGCTGCTACACTTGGGCAGGTGCATGGA
Organism: Vitis riparia; assembly: GCF_004353265.1. Lineage (NCBI taxonomy): Eukaryota > Viridiplantae > Streptophyta > Magnoliopsida > Vitales > Vitaceae > Vitis > Vitis riparia. The sequence continues at coordinate 8,359 of NW_023269690.1, read as the reverse complement.
GTCACGCACGCAGGCTACTCGTAACAATTATTTCTAAATATATTTATTCAATCAAATTTAATTTGTTACAAGCTTATAAGAAAGTTGTGAGGCATCTACACATATCTATGGTTTAATTAAAGGTAGTAATATTGTGAGGAGAATTATAAATATTTATGATAATTCTTGTAAAGAGTAGTCTCTTTTCAATTTTAGGGTGCATGGATGAAGTAGTGTCTTTAGAATTCTAGACTTGTGGCCTAATATATAATAACCTTTAAAGAAAATGAAGTAGTTTATAATTTATATAGGATATGTACTAGTCTAGAATTCGAGATTTGTGATACAGAATGTAATAGTTTTTATAGAATTTTAGATTTACAGTACGGAGTGAAGCAATCTATAAAGAATTTTAGATTTGACAAACGATGATATGGAATTCATCACAAATAAGTAATGAGCCTATTTGACCCTAGGTATATTTTTATAATAAAGCTTTTATGTTTCAATTCTTCAAGGTTTTCTTCTTTGTTGATCTTTATCTTAAGAATTCTTTGGAAACTATTACATACCATACCACAAATAAAGAATCTTAGACTACTTGTTATTCTATCTAAAATTCTAGACTACTCCATTTTCTTTAAGGCTACTACATATCATACCACAAATCAAGAATTCTAAAAGAGATTAATCCATACATAAAACCTAAAATTCTAAAAAAGCTACTCATGACGAGAATTCCAAAAATCGTTATAATTATCTATACAATTTATATTAGCTTGCATTAGTTAGTGGATATTTGTAGACTTCTCCATATTTTCTTTTGAGCTTTGGAATACATTTAGAATTTAATTGAATAATTGTACTTGGGAAATATTTGCATTGTTTACATGGCTACAGTAGTTAGGTGGGTGCATGGAGTCGCTCACACAGGCTACATGCAACAATATTTCCTAAATACATTTATTTGATTAAAATTTAAATTTATTATAAAGCTTATAAGAAAGTTTTGAGGCATCTGCACATATCTATGGTTTAATTAAGGGTAGTAATATTGTGAGGAGAATTATAAATATTTATGATAATTCTTGTCAAGAGTAGTCTATTTTCAATTTTAGGGTGCATGTATGAAGTAGTATCTTTTAGAATTCTAGATTTATGGCAAGATGCATAATAACTTTTAAAGAAAATGAAATAGTCTATAATTTTATATAGAATACGTAGTAGTCTAGAATTCGAGATTTGTGATATGGAATGTAATAGTGTTTAAAGAATTTTAGATTTATGGTATGGAGTGCAGTGGTCTCTAAATAATTTAAGATTTGATGAACCATGCTATAGTATTAGCCCACAAATAGATAATGAGCCTATTTGACACCAAGTATATTTTTTATTAATAAAGTTTTCATTGTTTTAAATTCTTCAAGTGTTACTTCCTTTGTTCATCTCTATCTTTAGAATTCTTTCGAAACTTCTACATACCATACAACAAATTAAGAATCTTAAACTACTACATATTCTATCTAAAATTCTAGACTACTCCATTTTCTTTTGAGATTACACCATATCATACCATAGATCAAGAATTCTAAAAAAGACTGCTCCATACATAAAACCTAAAATTCTAAAGAAGCTACTCATGACAAGTATTCTAAAAAATATTTAGAATTCTCTATACAATTTTATATTAGCTTCCATTAATCCATGGATATTTGTAGATGCCTCTAGGTTTTCTTGTATGTTGTGGAAGAAAATTAAAATTTAATCGAATAAATTTATTTAGGAAATAGTTGTCACATGCAGCCTATGTGCATGACTCCATGCACCTACCCCAAGTGTTGTAGCCCCTGTAAACAATGAGAGTATTTCCTAAGTATAATTATTCAATTAAATTCTAAATTTATTCCAAAGACTACTCCGCAAATAACGATAATTCAATATTATTTTCGACATAGAACATAATTGTATGATCAATCATGTCGTTATCCTATGTCGTTTTCATCACATACCTTAACTAGTCCGATCGGTGATGACAACTCTGTTTTGTATTTAGCATAGACTACACCTATACAATCGATCATGTCATTGTCTTGTCTGGTTTTCATCACAAACCGCTCCTGGTCCGATCCATCATGACAACTTAGTTTCGAGTTTAGCGTGGACCGCACCTATACGATTGATAACATCATTGTCCTATTTGGTTTTCATCATAGACCGCACCCAGTTACATAGGTCCTGACAATTCAATTTTGAATTCAATGTAGGTTAGACCTATACAATTGGTCACGTTGTTTTCCTCTTTAGTTTTTGTCACAAACCAAACTGGTATGATCAATCACGACAGTTCTATTTCATTTTCGGCGTACACTACGTCTATATGATTGGTGACATCATTGTCATGTCTGGTTTTCATCACAAACAGAACCTAGTAAGATAGGTCTCAATAGTTCAATTTCGGTTTTGGCATAGACTAGGCTTATATGATCTGTTATGTCGTTGTCTTATCTGGTTTTTGTCAAAGACCAGACCTGGTTTGATCAGTCACAACAACTCTGTTTTGTTTTTGGTGTAGACTGCATCTGTATGATCAATCATGTAGTTGTCCTATTTGGTTTTCGTTAGAGTCAACCCCTGATCCAATCGATCACGGAAGTTCAGTATTGTTTTTGGCATAGACCGCACCTGTATGATCGGTCACATCATTGTTTTGTCTAGTTTTCATAACAAATCATACCCGATTAGATGGGGCTCAATAGTTCAGTTTCGGTTTTGGCGTAGATCAAACCTATATGATTGGTCACGCCATTGTCCTGTCTAGGTTTCATCACAGACTGTACCTAGTTCGATCACTCATGACATATCAATTTCATTTTTTATGTAGATCACATTTGTTTGAATTTTCATGTAGTTGTCTTATCTGGTTTTCATCACAGGCTACACCCGATCTGATCAGTCACGACAATTTAGTATCATTTTTGGCATAGAACGCATTTGTATAATCGGTCATGTCATTGTCTTGTGTTATTTTCATCACAGACCTCACCTGGTCCGATCAATCATGACAGCTCAATTTCGAGTTTGGCATGGACCGCACCTATATGATCGTTCACATCGTTGTCCAATCTGGTTTTCATCATAGACCTCACTTAGTTAGATAGGTCCCCACATTTCAGTTTCGGTTTTAGCGTAGACCAAACCTATATGATTAGTCACGTATTTTTCCTTTCTAGTTTTCATCATAGACCGGACCTAGTCTGATCAATCACGACAACTCTATTTTATTTTTGATGTAGACCGTATCTATATGATTGGAGACGTCATTGTCCTATTTGGTTTTCATCACAAACCGCACTCAATGAAATAGGTCCCAACAGTTCAGTTTTGGTTCTGTCATAGAACAAACCTATATGGTTGGTTATCGTTGTCCTGTCTAGTTTTCATCATAGACCAGACCTAGTCCAATCTGTCATGATAGCTCTATTTTGTTTTTGATGTAGACCGTATATATATGATCAGTCATGTAGTTATCCTATTTGGTTTTCATCACAATTGGCCCCCGATCTAATTGATCATGGAAGTTTAGTATAGTTTTCAACGTAGACCACACCTGTACTATTTTTCTCATTGTTGTCCTGTCTTGTTTTTCTGAAAGATGTTACCTGGTCCGATCGATCACAATAGTTCAGTATCGTTTTCAATGTAGACTGCACCTGTACGATTTATCACATCGATGTCTTGTTTAGTTTTCATCACAAACTACACCTAGTCAGATTAGTCATGATAGCTCAGTTTAGTTTTCAACGTAGACCACATCTGTATGATTAATCACATAGGTTTCCTATATGGTTTTCATCATATTTGAAACCTGATCTGATCGGTAATGATAGTTCAATATCATCTTCAGCTTAGACCACACTTATACGATGGCACCCAATCAAATTTGTCATGACAACTTAGTTTCATATTCGACATAGATTGCACTTGTACGATCGATCACGTCGTTGTCCTATCTGGTTTTCATCATAAACAACACCCAGTCAAATAGGCCCCAATGGTTCAATTTTGATTTTGGCATAGTCAAGTTTATATGATCAGTCACGCCATTCTCCAGTCTGGTTTTCATCACAGACCATGCCCAGTCTGATCGGCCATGACAACTCAGTTTCTTTTTGGGCGTAGACTACATCTGTATGATCAGTCACATAATTATCCTATCTGGTTTTCATTATACATGGCACCCGATCCGATCGATCATGACAGTTCAGTATCATTTTTGGCATAGCCCACCACTATACATATAGTTGTCATGTCTAGTTTTCGTCACAGATGGCACCCAATTAGATCGATCATGACAACTCACTTTCATTTTCGGCATAGACCACACCTGTATGATCACTTACGTCATTACCCTATCTAGTTTTCATCTTAGACCTCACCCGATTAGATAGGTCCCAATAATTAAATTTTGATTTTAGCGTAGACCAAACCTATACGATCAGTCACATTGTTTTCATTTATAGTTTTCATCACAGATCGTACCCGGTCCAATCATTACAACAACTTAGTTTCATTTTTAGTGTAGATCACATATGTGCGATTAGTCACATAGTTGTTCTATCTGGTCTTTATCACAATCGACACTCAATCCGACCGATAAAAAAAATTTAATATCATTTTCGACATAGACCACACTTATATGATTGGTCACGTTGTTATCCTGTCTTATTTTCATCGTAGATGGCAATAATCTGATCATCATGACAACTCAATTTTATTTTGACATAGACTACACTTGTACAATTAGTCACATTGTTGTCCTATCTAGTTTTCATCACAGTTGGTGCCCAATCCAATCGGTCATGAGAATTCAGTATCGTTTTCAATGTAGACTACCCCTATACAATCAATGATGTTGTTGTCCTATACAATTTTTATCACATATCGCACCCAATCCAATTTGTCATGACAACTTAGTTTCATTTTCAGTGTAGACCTCAACTATACAATTAGTCATGTCGTTGTCTTATTTGGTTTTCATCACAGATCGTACCCGATCAGATAGGTCCAGACAATTGAGCTTCAGTTTCGGTGTAAACCACACTTATACGATCGGTTATGTCATTGTCTCATCTAGTTTTCATCATAAACTGGACCTAGTCTGATCAGTCACGTCGTGGTTTGATCGACTAAGTGTCATTTTTGGGTGTAGATCGCATCATTAGAATTAGTCATGTAGTTATCCTATCTGTTTTCATCATAGTTGGCATCTGATTTGATCGGTCACAACAATTCAATATGTTTTCGACGGAGACTACACTTGTACAATCAGTCACGTCGTTGTCCTGTCTGGTTTCATCATAGATGACACTCGGTTTAATCTATCACTACAAGTCAGTTTCATTTTGGCATAGATTGCACCTCTATAATTGATTACTACTCAAAAAGTGCTATTTGATAGTTTGTAATTAACTCTTTTAAACACTTTTGAGTAGTAGTTATCACCTTTTAACTCAATTAACATATTAAGGACCTTTGCAATCATTTCTAATCAAATTGTGTAAGTTTTGGTGTTTTTGTTATTAATTTGATCACCAAAGCAATCCAAGATTGAGGAGAGTTCTTTGGAATCCATGGCAAAGCAATGGGAAGCTCAGTAACATGAAGAACCAAAGCTTTGAAGCTATATACTCCTTTACCATAAGCAAATCATGAATGCAAGGAGGGAAAGCAAAGAGAGAAATCTAACATGAAGAATTCAAGGACAGCCACTGTTGGACACTTTTGGAGCATTTCCTGGAGCTCAAATTATACATACTATATGTCGTTTCGAAGCTCGGGAAGTCAGAATCAACACTTCAAACGGTGCACAATTCAGAGTTGAAATGAAGAAGTCAGACCATTGGAAGCCGATCACACCAAGTTGAAGGCCAATTTCGCAGGCTGCGAAATCAGCCTTGGCTGCAAAATGGTGTCCTTCAGGTTACGAAATTTTGCAGCCATCTTGCACGCCTATGAAATTCTCCTGAGTACTTCTAAATTTGCGACCGACATTTTAGATTTTTTGCTTCAGATATTTGATGTCTAAATCTCATTTTCTCCTAATCCACCTATTATAGGATTCCTTAGTTATTAAGAAGAACAATGGGGTAAATAGCCTCATATATATTGTTTGTAATTTCATTACAGAGAGCGTCGGGAGCTTGTTCTCAGAGACATCTTTTGTATAGTTTTGGAAGGAAGTAAAATATAGAGCTTTGCTCTGCCTTGCCTATTCAATTGATTGTATTGTATTTATTTTTCTTACTAGCCAAACAAACTCTGAGGAGTTTCTCAGAGAATGAGTGGCTAGCTTTAGTTCCTTGGAGCTAAGATAGCCGAGTAAGGCCCCAAATGCAAAACTTGGTAGTTTTGTGTTTCAGCTGTTAATGAAGAGAAAGTGTGACTCGTTAATGATTTCTATGTTTTAGTTACTTAAAATGCCTTCAATTCACCTGGGCCAACACTTGGTAAGGCAAGTGATCTCCGTCCATGAGATGCACTAGTTTACCTCTTGCGAGCCTTTGGGAGGTGACTTGAAGGTAGGATTTTCTAGAATTACCACACTTGGTAAGCTTTTGGACTCTAAGGAGACATCCATTAGTTATCTCTTGTGAGCTTGAGAAGGGAAGTCGAAGGTTAATGATCACCTTGATGGCAATGCTAAGTGAGAGGCACGAGCCATTGCAAGTTGCATCAGTGAGAGGAATTAGTGCTGAAATCCATTAAAGGAAACATCTGTACAACACCGGTTAGAGAATTAACTATATGTTAATTCTCTAATGCGAGGAAAAGATTCAAGTGATCGGAGCTCTATTTTTTGCATGAGGAGCCTGACCCCAGTCATCCTAAAATTCCAAGGAACGCTTTTCTTTATAAGTAATTCCCATTACTTTCTTTTTAGTTAGCTTAAAATAAACCCTTTTTCAACCAAAGTTTATGTTTTCTTCTTAAGCTAACCTTGAAATGAAAAAGCATCAATTTAACTTTGAATTAGTATCAGTTGTAAGTTGAAAACCCTTCCCAGTGAACGATCCTAGAGCCACTATGCTATATTAGCTAAGGCTATCCTAGTGCATGGTGATATAGGTTATAAATTTTGTTGATTACTCCTGTCTGAGGACCAAACTCAAGGTACACCATCTAGGCACACAATCAATAATTGATCACATCATTGTCCTATCTAGTTTTCAACATAGACTGCACCCGGTCAAATAGGTCCTGATAGTTCAATTTTGGTTTCGACATAAGCAAGACCTATACGATTAGTCATGTTATTGTCCCGTCCAGTTTTTATCAAAGATCGTACCATGTTCAATCGATCATAACAACTCAATTTCATTTTCGGTGTAAACTGCATCTATACGATCAATGACGTAATTGTCCTATCTAGTTTTTGTCATAGTCAACACTCAATCTGATCGATCACAACAGTTTAATATCATTATCGGCATACATTGCACCTGTATGAGCAAACACGTCATTGTCATTTTTGGTTTTCATGACAAATGGCACCTGGTCTGATCAATCATAACAACTAAGTTTCATTTTCAGTATAGAATGCACTTGTACGATCACTCACGTCATTGTCCTATCTGGTTTTCATCATAGGCCACACTCAGTTACTTAGGTCCCGATAGTTTGGTTTGGGTTTCTCCATAGACCAGACCTATACTAGCATTCACATCATTGTCGTGTTTGGTTTTCATCATAGATAGGACCTAGTCCGATCAATCACAACATCAAGTTTTGTTTTCGATGTAGACCACATCTCTATGAAAATCAGGCAATTGTCCTATCTAGTTTTTGTTATAGTCAGCACCCGATCCCATTGGTCATGAAAGTTCAATATCGTTTTACACCTGTATGATCAATCACATCATTGTCCTATCTTGTTTTTGTCATAGATGACACCAAATCTCATCGGTCATGACAGTTCAATATTGTTTTCAGCATAGACCACACCTATCTGTTTGGTCATGTCATTATTCTATTTGATTTTTGTCATGCACTGTACCTTGTCGATAGGTTACGATAGTTCAATATCATTTTCGGCGTAGATTGCACCTATACATTCGATCACATTGTTGTCATGTCTTGTTTTCATCACAAACTGCACTTGGTCAGATTGGTCATGATAACTCAATTTCATTTTTCAGCATAGACTGCACCTATACAATCAATCATGTCATTGTCTTATCTGGTTTTCCTCATAGACCTCACCCAGTTCGATTGGTCATGACAACTCAGTTTCGTTTTCAACGTAGACTACGCTTGTATGATCGGTCACGTTGTTGTCCTGAAAGTTCATTTTCAGTGTTGATCAATCATAGATCACAACTAG